>NW_027498468.1:0-124702 GCF_021521415.1 Bidens hawaiensis | reverse complement strand
TAACCAGAAATCGGAAAGATAGAAGCTTTGGAGTACACAACAATGAAGATGAAGATAAAAATTTTTCCTAAGGGTCTGCTTTTATAGGCCCAGGAGAGAGAAAAGTGGCAACTGATCGGATTTCACGCGCCCCCACTCGCAGGTGTAAGCCAACGAGGGCGCGGCACGTGTCCCTAACACTGTTGAGGGGACATAAAAAAGTAACGGAACTGCCACGGAGCAGAGACGCGCCCCCACTCGCAGGTGCAAACCAATGCGGGCGCGACACGTGTTCCAGACAGCTGTGCAAGGGGACATGAAAGGCAACTGTAGCACCTCGAGCACACGAAACGTCTGACACGTTTCCGGCGCACGTCACCACCAACCAACCACGTGTTTGGACCCTTCGTTTCAACCAAATGGATAGAACTTCGCGCAACGATGGAAACAACCAAGGAAAACGACAAAACCCCATTAAAAAGACCAAATCAGTAAGTCTAATATCTATCTTACCGCGCTAGCGCGAGATAAGACACACATTAGACTGGGGGGGCTTGAAGAGGTATGTACCCGCCTCAACACCGAGCAAGGCGGGTCAACCCACAAGATAAAGACATTATAAAGGCACAAAGCCAAAACATATGCGCATGGCGCATACAAAACATGCTCAGGCATCATATGCCCAGGCACACATATGCTCGCGCATCACATATGCGCGCGGCGCATCACATATGCGCGCGGCGCATATCACATGCTCGTGCATATCACATCTGCGCATGAAACATCTGCGCGTGAGAATAAAGAGAAGACCTCGCGCATCCTCAGGATTGGCGCATATCACACATGCACATAATCGACCTCGTCCTTATCAGGATTAGGGCAACCTTGATTGTGCACGTCAGACAACCTTCCAGAAGGTATCTTTTTAAGGAGTAAGAATATGCTGATGTTGACAGCTGCCAAATGAAAGGTCGACAACTCAGCATGACATATGTGCTACCACGTGATTACAACCAACGAGAAAGCGCCAGGTGTCCCAGAGGACACGTGGCGCAGTGCGATTGGAGGAGGCCAACGAGGCTGAGCCCAATCAGTGGAAACCCTAGCACTATAAATACAGCATCAACTCCACTTTGATGAGGACATTCATACTCAATCATTGACAGTTACAGGCAGTGATATCACATTCAATCATATTGAATTACATTCACTCACAGTCAGTTACATACAAACACACAGTCACACAATCATACAGTATTCAGCTATTAAGCAATACTCTCCAGATTCCCTGACTCTCACATTATTATCTTCTCCTACACATACTTATTCTCACGCCGGAGGGTTACCCCAAAGAGGACCCCTCTGTCCCTTTCTGAGGGGTAAGTTAACGGCGTTGTTCATTTTGTAGGTGGAAGAACACAGATCCAGAAGAACCATCGGTGAAATAGTACAATCAAAACCCGAGGAAAGTAGATCTGCTACCAGGAAAATAGCCTTTGTAGGCATCCAGGAAACATTTGAGCTTGAATGGCGCCACGGAGTCCACCTTTGCGTTTGAGCTTGACTGTTACCCCCTCCCAAACATCGACGCAAAGGTGGACTCCGTGGCGCCATTCAGAAGGTTAAGTGCAGCACCGTGTCATTTAAGAGCCTTCATGACTGGTCTGAGAGGTTCTTCTACATCAGGTCTGAGAGGTTCTTCTACATCTGAGAGGTTCTTCTACATCAGGGCTGGTCTGAGAGCCTTCATGACCTCCTGTCCACTTGAGGTATGGTGGCGTGACCTCCTCCCTTCGCGCGGCTGAAGAGAGAAGCAGTGTCGCGCCTGCGAAAGGTATACTTTGCTTACCCATAATGGTTCAATGAGGGCGATTGTGATTGAATTATTACTAAATCTTTTCGCATTTGAATGTTTGCAGGACCGGCGACGGTAGCAGATCAGCCGCAGGCGCAACAAGGTGCTGAGGCTGCGCCGGGGGCTGCTTCGAAGTCCCTGTTCTACCCTCAGAAAAGGGTAGAATGAACTTTATGGCGATGTTTGCCGCACGAACAGAATTGCGCGAAGGTATGTTTTGCGCCATTGTCTTCTGAATTTTTTGTTTTGATCAAATCATAAACCCTTTTTTGTTGTTGATTTGTTCATAGGAGTTGTAGCTGGCGTACAAGCTGCTGGTGACACTCCTGGCGCCGTTGCCGGCGCCGCTGGTTCTGGTCCTGCTCCTGCTAGTGCTGAGTCTCCCCTTATTGGGATTACAAAGGAGCAGGAAGCCGTATTGCGCGCCGAACTGGCGGCGTCGAGACCTCCCTCGCCTCCTCCTACGCGCAGCCCTCGCCGCGAGGCTGGTTTGGAGCCCTCCAGGTCGCAGGAGAAGAGGTCGATTGAAGAAGATGAGGAGGATGAGGGAGCTCAAGCTGAAGACTCCTTCGGAGTCCGTGCCAGCCCTGCGATGCCACAAGTCTTCGCAGCGCATACTTCTGGTGGGGCTGGCGCTGACTTTTCTGCTTTATCCCCGCAGGTATGTTTTAATTTGTTGCTCCGCTGCGTGTACTTCCATATAAGCATGTTTTTATGACTTAGAACATTTCTTGTGTTTTGCAGGAAGGTGACCACGTTTACCGCCCGAGATGGAATATTAACGAAGACAGTTCCTTCCAATCCATGGGTGTATGCGAGGACTTCTGGGCTCATGCCGTGCCTCCTACTGAAAGGAGGTATCAGGAGGGGCGCACCCGCGCTGACTTGCTCAACGATCACATTTTCGCTGGGTCGGCCTTCTTTTCTGCCTCCCAAGAGCTTCATCGTGATTATATTAAAGTACGCGATGCTCTTGTGGAAGCCCAGCAAGAGGCTAAGGTGGCTGCCTGGAACCTTTCTGATGCTCGCGCACGAGCTGAGAAACTCCAGGCGGAGCTCAGCGAAAACCGAGCAAGTGCCAACACCGCCTTTATTAAGCGCGGGCATGAGCTCCAAGCTGCGCGGGAGAAGCAGCAGGTGGCGGAGGCCGAAGTTGCCAAGTACGCGCGGAGAGTGCGTGACTTGGAACTGGAGGCGGAGGCGCGTGACCAAGCTATCGTCCAGAATATCACTGAGAAATCATCACTGGAGAGCGAGGTTGCGCGCCTGAAGAAGTATTTGGCGGCCGCGCAGGCCGATAGAGATGAGGCCCTGGCGACGGCAGCGTCTAGCCAGGAAGCACTTGTTGCTGCGCAGGCGGAGAAAGAAAAAATTTTGGCGGCAGCAGCGTCTGATAGAGAGGAGCTAAAAAGACCAAGGAAACTGTTGAGTTATTAAACTCCCAGGTTCCTGCCCTCGAGACGTCTGTTGCTGGCCTCGCGCAGGATCGCCAATGGCTGGTGTCAGAGGGCATGACTCGTTGCGCTTTGGCGATGAAATATTCTGGCGAGTTTCAGGCCCTTGTGATGGACTGCAATGCTGCCGCGCGCTTGGTGGGTCGAGCTGAAGGGTTTACGGATGGGTATGAATATGGGATGTTGAAGAAGAACCCATCCGAGTACCCTTACAAGAGCGACGCGGCCTGCGCGGACATGGCCGCGGTGGGGGAGAAGTATATGAATACTCCCATCCCCATCCTTGTGCAGGTACCTTGACCTTAATGAGTTTTTCTTGATTAATTTTCCAAGTGTTTTGTACTTAATACTTTTCTAATGATTTGCAGATAGCTGCGCTTGCTGACCAGCCCGACCTCGGCGCGCTAAAGAAGTTGCTCGATGAATGCGAGGGGGCTGGTGGCGATGATGGTGGCGCGGGGGATGTTGCCCCTGCCAGCGGCTCTGGCGCGGCGAAAGAATCTGCTCCTGACACCGTCGTGATAGAAGACTCCATTGAGGAGGAAGAACTTGACTATGGTCAGTTTGGAGATGAGGAGCGGGCCGCGCCAGATGCTGCGGGAGATGATGAGGGTGATGAAGTGGCTGACATCGACGTGGAGACTTGAGAAGCCCTTCATCTTTCTAATTTTTTTTTTTTTTTTTTTTTTACACTTGTAATTTGTAACTCATCACACTTGTAAATTTCAATGCTATGGAATGGAATTTGTTTTCCCTTTTTCACATCTTGCGCATTTCCATTCATCTCTTCATGTTTGCTTGTATAGATATAAGATATGCTTGCACGTTAAAATAAGAACAAGGTTGTAAGGAAATTATTTACTTAACCATAGTCCTATTTTGTAAGTGGTTTCGCAGTATCTTGTTTATGCTGACACGCGCGATGACTTTTCACTATTCCTTTTTTGCGCGTCGTTGTCGCGCGTTTTTTATATGGAATTATGAGTTTTAGCCATTACATGTCAGCATGTGTTACTCAGATATCCACTATGATTCCGCGCGCGACCTCGACCTGAGACCTTAACAACTATGATTTGGCATGTACTTTGCCTTAGTTGTGTTTAGGGATTTTTATGATCAGGCTGCGCGGGATGTAAGATGGATGTTTGTGAGTGTTTTGAGCTAAGGCTCTTTGTTTTGGGCTAAGGCCCTGACGTTTTTAGAGTTAAGACTCGTTAACGTGTTTGAGCTAAGGCTTGTAGGTTTGGGCTAAGGCCCTGACGTTTTAGAGTTAAGACTCGTTAACGCGTTTGAGCTAAGGCTCGCGCATGTATGTTTTACTTCGTTTTATTTTGTCTTAGAAGTCAATATAGTGTTGTCATATTGCTCCAAATTAATAAAGGAAGTGTGAAACATGTATGCAAAGGTAATAGAACAAATATTGAAAGATAGCGCGAATCATCATTCATGATGGCTTAAAATCCTTGATTACATATTTGAATTTTTACATGAAGCATTTTCTAAGCTGTGCTGCGTTCCACGCGCGCGGTATCTTTTTCCATTCAAATCTTTTAAAGTGTACGCGCCTTTCCCCAATTCTTCTGAGATTTGATAAGGTCCTTCCCAATTGGGGACATTTTTCCTGGGGGTATTGCGCGGCTAGCTTCATTGTTTCGAAGGATAAAATCATTTTTCTTGAAGTGGCATTCTTTAACGCGCTGATTATAATATTTTTCCAGCTTTTTCTTGTACTTGGCTTCATTGATGATAGCCGCTTCTCTGCGGCCTTCAAGCAAGTTGAGGTCCAATCTTCTTTCGCGCTCGTTATCAGTCTTGCTCATCATGAGTACCCTATGGGATGGGCATCCAATTTCTGCTGGGATCATAGCCTCTGTCCCATAGGTTAGGCTGAACGGGGATTCGCCATTGCTAGTTTTGCTTAATGTCCTGTGCGCCCACAGGACATTAGGTAACTCTTCGACCCAAGAATGGGATTCTCCCTCCAACCTTTTCTTCAGCCCATTTAACAAACTTTGATTCGCGCGCTCCACTTGGCCATTCCCCTGAGGGTGGTAGACCGAAGTGAAGATTTGGTTGATGTGCAATTCTTTGAGCCAGCTGGATATCTTCCTGTCAGTGAATTGTTTGCCATTGTCGCTCACAATTTCCATAGGAAGGCCATAACGGCAAATGATGTGGCTCCAGATAAATTGCTTCATCGCCTCAGCTGTGATTTTTGCTAGTGGCTTGGCCTCAACCCATTTTGTGAAATAGTCTACCGCCACTACCAAAAATTTCACTCGCCCTTGCGCCTGCGGCAGGGGCCCCACAATATCAATGGCCCATTTGTGGAAAGGCCATGCGGAGGTCACTGGAATCAAGTTGTTCTTTGGCCGCATGGTGTTTGGCGCGTAGCTCTGACATGCCTTGCATTTTTGGATTTCTTTTAGCGCATCCAAGTACATGCCTGGCCAATAGTAGCCTGAGCTCATTGCCTTGGCAACCACCATGCGCGGCCCAGCGTGTATTCCGCAGATTCCTTCGTGAATCTCCCTAATCACATAGCTTGCTTCTTCAGCATCCAGGCATTTCATGAGCGGTCCAAGATAAGAGCGTCGATATAATGTACCATCAAGTAGTTCATAGTTCTGCGCCTTGTGTCTTATCTTTCTTGCCTGTGCGCGATCGTCCGGTAACTTCCCCTCCTTCAGGAATTCCATTATTGGAGTTATCCAGGATGAAGGGGTTGTATGAATTACAAGGACAGATTGCGTTTGCACTGACGGGTTGCTCATCACTTCCACCCTGACATCTTTGCCAAAGTGATCAAAATTAGTTGATGCCATCTTACTCAACGCGTCAGCGGGCTTGTTTTCGCTGCGCGAGATGTGTATGATTTTGAAGAAGTCAAACTGCTCAACGAGCTTTTTTGCCTGCTCTAGATATAGAGGCATGGTGTTCTCCTTGGCATCATAAAGGCCATTGACCTGTGCAGCTACCAAGTAAGAATCAACATGGGCCTCTAGCCTTTTAACTCCAAACTTGCGCGCAACGCGCAAACCAGCCAGCAGGGCTTCATACTCAGCCTCATTGTTGGTACTCTTGAAGTCCAACCTAATAGCATAAGTATATTCATGATTATCAGGGTCCACCAGTTTGAGGCCTGCGCCGGACCCTTCGCTGTTGGAGGCTCCATCAGTGAATAGCCTCCAAACATCTTCTTCATCATTTGCTCGCGGAGGGTCTACCTCGCGCTGAGCTTCTTCAATCTTTCCCTCTGGGATTTCCGTGATGAAATCCGCTAAAACTTGACCCTTTATTGCTGGACGGGGCTTATAGGTGATCGTGTGTTCACCTAATTCCAGCGCCCACTTTGTCAGCCTTCCGGAGAGCGCGGGGCGTCGCAAGACTTGCTGGATGTTGTAACCTGTCAGAACTTCAATGGGATGACCATTGAAGTATCTATGAAGCTTTCGCGGCGCGTGTGTTAGTGACAAAACTAACTTTTCCATGATCGAATAGCGCGTCTCAGGGTCTGTCAGCACCCGACTCACATAGTATATTGGCGTTTGGATCCCCTTGCGATCCACCAATAATACTGCGCCGATTGCGCGGTCTCCAGCTGACAAGTACAATGTAAGGGTTTCGCCAGGAAGTGGAGCTGTGAGCGCGGGCAGCTTTATGAGACATTCTTTTATCTCACTGAAAGCTTTCTCAGCCTCAGGCGTCCACTTGAATTGGCTCTTCTTCAAGCAGTTCCTCAAAGTGTTAACGAATGGAGTAGATTTGCTGGCGTGGTTCGCTAGG
Organism: Bidens hawaiensis; assembly: GCF_021521415.1. Classification (NCBI taxonomy): domain Eukaryota; kingdom Viridiplantae; phylum Streptophyta; class Magnoliopsida; order Asterales; family Asteraceae; genus Bidens; species Bidens hawaiensis. The sequence continues at coordinate 117,628 of NW_027498468.1, read as the reverse complement.
AACCTGTTGATTGACACCAATCTACCATTCAGCTTCTGAACCTCTTTCATGGTGGATGGTGAAGGCATGTCAAGGATGGCTTCCACCTTTTCAGGGTTCACCTTGAAACCATCCTTAGTGACCATTACACCAAGAAATTTCCCCTCTTCCGCGCCGAAAGTACATTTGCTCGGGTTGAGCTTCATGTTGACTTCCGTTAAGCGCTGAAGAGTTTCCTCGATGTCTTTGAGCATTTGTCTCTCCTCCCTGCTCTTGATCTCCAAATCATCAACGTAGACTTCTAGATTTCTTCCGAGTTGTTCACTGAAAACCGAATCCATAAGTCTCTGATAAGTGGCGCCCGCATTCTTTAAACCAAAGGGCATTTTTGTGTAACAAAAAACACCCTTGTCGGTTCTGAAGGCAGTCTTGTCTTCGTCTTGTGGTGCCATTTGAATCTGGTGATAGCCTTTGTAGGCATCCAGGAAACATTTGAGCTTGAATGGCGTCACGGAGTCCACCTTTGCGTCGATGTTTGGGAGGGGGTAACAGTCTTTCGGACATGCTTTGTTGAGGTCCTTGAAGTCAATACACATCCTCCATGACCCGTTGCTTTTCTTTACCATCACAGGATTGGCTACCCACGTCTGGTATCGGATCGGGCGGATGATGTTTGCGCGCAACAGGTCCTCAACTTGCTCATTCATGGCCTTCGCCTTTTCATCCCCCATGATTCTCTTTTTCTGAGCAATTGGCTCCACCGACTTGAACGTGTTAAGAGAATGTTGCGCCAAGTCTCGCGGGACCCCAGTCATATCGGAGTGTTGCCACGCGAAGACCGACGTGTATTTTGTGAGCAACCTTTTCATTCTCAATCTCGTTTCGTCTGAAATGGTAGCGCCAATTGTGACCGTTTGCTCTGGGAATTTTGGGTTTAAAATCCACTTCTCTGGCGCATTGGCCGCCATTGGAAGTTTCATTCTCCCTTCCCGCGGCGTATTTGTCACTGCGCACAAATGATCGCGGTAAACAAATGTTACGCCTGTTGGTGTAGGGAACCCCAATGCGCCGTGCGCTGGCGACGGTATAGCATTAAATTGGGCAATCGTTCCCCTACCCAGGATCATATTGTGGCATGACGTGGTGGGCAAGACCAAGAAGTTGACAACTTCGGCTCGCTTGTGCTCATCATCCCCCATAGTTAGTTCAAACTGAATTTGACCTAGGGGATGGATGATTTCATTTGAAACACCACAGATTGGTGCGTTCACCATCTCGAGCCGCGCTTGGTCTGCCGGGTCTAACTTTCTGAAACATTGCTCATACATAATGTCAGATTCGCTTCCAGTGTCCACCAGGACCTTTGACACTTCGTAATGAGCAATGTGTGTGGTGATGACGAGAGGGCTGCTGATTGAAGGGCCTCCCCTGATTCTTGGGAAGATAACTTGCTGCTCGCGCCAATCTCCGCTGATTTGCGCGCTTTTCTTTTTTGACGTCTGCCCTTGTCGTCCCCCCTCAGCCACACAGATTCTTTTGTATTTCTTGCTGGCAGAGGCTCCTTCCGGTTGCTCATCTTCTATTCTTGGGTTTTTCACCAAGTGAGCCAGCCTGCCTGATTTTACATCCTTCTCGATCGCATCCTTTAAATGATGGCATGCGTCGGTGTTGTGGCCCGGGGACCTGTGAAATTCACAATATTTGCCACTGTTTTGCGGTCCCTTGTAGTGTAGTTGCTTGGGGGGCTTGAATTGGACATTCTCAGTACTTAACACCTGTGCAGGTGTTTTAGTGAGGGGAGTCCATATTCTTGGCAGAGGTCTGCTAGGATCTCTGTCGCCCTCCCTCTTGTCACCCTCCCCGCGATTACGAACATCTTTTTGGGGCTGGGGTGAGCTTGGTTGCGTTTGCTTTTCTGCGGAAGAAAAACTTGTTGGTTGCAACCTGGACCATACAGAGTTCTGTTTGGTCCTCTTGTCTTTACTGCGCGGTGATTCAGCCTGATGCGCTCTTTCTCTTGCCCTATCTTGGGCAATCTGTTTTTCATTTCTCGCGAAGACTCGCGATGCTTCCATTAGTTTTGCCCAAGTGGTGGGCATACCATCTCTGGTTACGAGAGCTCGGCGGAGTTGATCACTGCGCGCGCCTTGTATAAAAGCCACGCGCAGGAGTTGCTCAGTTATACCCCCGATTGCCAGAGACTCCTGATTGAAACGAGTGATGTAGTCCTCAATCGTTTCATCATTCCTGCGCACGCAGTGCATGATGTCATCAGGATCGCGCGTGTGTCTGCGCTGCTGTACGAAGTGGGCTTGGAACTTTTCCAATAGTTCCTCGAACCCATCAATTTTCCCAGTCGGCAAGCTCTCGAACCAGACACGCGCCGCGCCCGTAAGGCAGCGGGCAAACATGTGACACCATGTTGGCATCGTCCTGCTCTCTAGGTTTCCCGTGTTATAGAAACCTTGCAAAAAGTCATCTGGATCTGTTGTGCCATCATATTTGCCCAGACCACTTGGCATCTTGGTCTTGTGCTGGATGGGGGCCTTAGCGATGCGCTCAGTAAATTTTGAGTGCTTCACTAAGATGGCCGGCCTGTACGGCGTGGTTACGTCCACTTGCCCCCTCACTGGCGGGCTGTACGGCATGTGCAGATCCAGATCTGCTCTGGCTCCAGGCGCCATGTTCACAGGCGCGCGGAGTTGTGAGCCTCCTGCATGAGTATCTCGCGTCTTCCTCATGCTATGCACTTCTTCATCACTGAACTCAGTGTGTGCAGTGTGAACAGAATGTCCGTCTTCCGGCGCGCGCGGCCTTTTTGTAGTCTGCTTATCAAACGCTTGCCTTTGTGTTTGGTCGGCTAGCTTTTTCTGTTTGACTATTTCATTGTACTTTTCCATTAGACGCCGCTGCTCGTTTATGAGCCATTCATTCGGATCATTTGTTTCTTCTTCTGGACCCATTGGTCCTTTCAGTTTCGCGCCGGCAAGATTTTGTAACGTGAGATCGTCTGGAGGAGTTTCAGTCTGGCCGTGAGGGGTTGTGATGAAGGGACGGTTACTGGTGGTGCGCGTAGAATCACGCGGCACCCTCAGAAACTGCTGTCCCTCATTGACACCCTCATGTTCAATATCCCCCAGAGCTTGATCAGCGTTACGAACGCCAGAAACCATGGTGATTGATTTTTTTTATGTAGATCTGATGAGATCTGATTGCCGTTTGTAACAGTGGATGGCGCCAATGAAGAAACGTGGATCTACTCACTGGTAGCAGATCTACTTTCCTCGGGTTTTGATTGTACTATTTCACCGATGGTTCTTCTGGATCTGTGTTCTTCCACCTACAAAATGAACAACGCCGTTAACTTACCCCTCAGAAAGGGACAGAGGGGTCCTCTTTGGGGTAACCCTCCGGCGTGAGAATAAGTATGTGTAGGAGAAGATAATAATGTGAGAGTCAGGGAATCTGGAGAGTATTGCTTAATAGCTGAATACTGTATGATTGTGTGACTGTGTGTTTGTATGTAACTGACTGTGAGTGAATGTAATTCAATATGATTGAATGTGATATCACTGCCTGTAACTGTCAATGATTGAGTATGAATGTCCTCATCAAAGTGGAGTTGATACTGTATTTATAGTGCTAGGGTTTCCACTGATTGGGCTCAGCCTCGTTGGCCTCCTCCAATCGCACTGCGCCACGTGTCCTCTGGGACACCTGGCGCTTTCTCGTTGGTTGTAATCACGTGGTAGCACATGTGTCATGCTGAGTTGTCGACCTTTCATTTGGCAGCTGTCAACATCAGCATATTCTTACTCCTTAAAAAGATACCTTCTGGAAGGTTGTCTGACGTGCACAATCAAGGTTGCCCTAATCCTGATAAGGACGAGGTCGATTATGTGCATGTGTGATATGCGCCAATCCTGAGGATGCGCGAGGTCTTCTCTTTATTCTCACGCGCAGATGTTTCATGCGCAGATGTGATATGCACGAGCATGTGATATGCGCCGCGCGCTGATACGCCGCTCGCATATGTGATGCGCGAGCATATGTGTGCCTGGGCATATGATGCCTGAGCATATGATGCCTGAGCATGTTTTGTATGCGCCATGCGCATATGTTTTGGCTTTGTGCCTTTATAATGTCTTTATCTTGTGGGTTGACCCGCCTTGCTCGGTGTTGAGGCGGGTACATACCTCTTCATTGGCACCCCTTCTGGAAGGTTGTCTGACGTGCACAATCAAGGTTGCCCTAATCCTGATAAGGACGAGGTCGATTATGTGCATGTGTGATATGCGCCAATCCTGAGGATGCGCGAGGTCTTCTCTTTATTCTCACGCGCAGATGTTTCATGCGCAGATGTGATATACACGAGCATGTGATATGCGCCGCGCGCTGATGCGCCGCGCGCATATGTGATGCGCGAGCATATGTGTGCCTGGGCATATGATGCCAGAGCATATGATGCCTGAGCATGTTTTGTATGCGCCATGCGCATATGTTTTGGCTTTGTGCCTTTATAATGTCTTTATCTTGTGGGTTGACCCACCTTGCTCGGTGTTGAGGCGGGTACATACCTCTTGAAGAAACGTGGATCTACTCACTGGTAGCAGATCTACTTTCCTCGGGTTTTGATTGTACTATTTCACCGATGGTTCTTCTGGATCTGTGTTCTTCCACCTACAAAATGAACAACGCCGTTAACTTACCCCTCAGAAAGGGACAGAGGGGTCCTCTTTGGGGTAACCCTCCGGCGTGAGAATAAGTATGTGTAGGAGAAGATAATAATGTGAGAGTCAGGGAATCTGGAGAGTATTGCCTAATAGCTGAATACTGTATGATTGTGTGACTGTGTGTTTGTATGTAACTGACTGTGAGTGAATGTAATTCAATATGATTGAATGTGATATCACTGCCTGTAACTGTCAATGATTGAGTATGAATGTCCTCATCAAAGTGGAGTTGATGCTGTATTTATAGTGCTAGGGTTTCCACTGATTGGGCTCAGCCTCGTTGGCCTCCTCCAATCGCACTGCGCCACGTGTCCTCTGGGACACCTGGCGCTTTCTCGTTGGTTGTAATCACGTGGTAGCACATGTGTCATGCTGAGTTGTCGACCTTTCATTTGGCAGCTGTCAACATCAGCATATTCTTACTCCTTAAAAAGATACCTTCTGGAAGGTTGTCTGACGTGCACAATCAAGGTTGCCCTAATCCTGATAAGGACGAGGTCGATTATGTGCATGTGTGATATGCGCCAATCCTGAGGATGCGCGAGGTCTTCTCTTTATTCTCACGCGCAGATGTTTCATGCGCAGATGTGATATGCACGAGCATGTGATATGCGCCGCGCGCTGATGCGCCGCGCGCATATGTGATGCGCGAGCATATGTGTGCCTGGGCATATGATGCCTGAGCATATGATGCCTGAGCATGTTTTGTATGCGCCATGCGCATATGTTTTGGCTTTGTGCCTTTATAATGTCTTTATCTTGTGGGTTAACCCGCCTTGCTCGGTGTTGAGGCGGGTACATACCTCTTCAAAAAGAAATACCAAATAACATCATAATTAAAGTTTAAACAAACATCCTAAAATACATTACAAAGAAATATCCCAAAAGATAATAGAAGTCTTAACAACATAAGATAAAAAACATAAGTCTAAAATAAAAGTACCAACATATGACCAACCAGTAGAAACATCAAAACCCTAGCCCTATGGAGGCTCTGAGGCGGGTGAGGCTGATATGGATACTGTCGTGGTCGCACCAACTTAGGGACAACAAAACCGTGTGACCGCTCCAACTCAGCTTGCCATCAATAATACCACTCTTACATGTTCACCAGCGGTGCCTCAAGTGCACAAAATCCTGAGGAAGCTGGTGGGGTCCCCTGGCAACTCTAACAACACGCCTATGTTGATGTTGTTGAGCATGCTCATCTAAATGATCTATTAAATTTTTTGTGTAAATAAAATATTTTTAATTTTGAATTCTTTTATATTATATGATTAGTTGAAACATCTTTGATTTAGTCAAGACCATTCAACATGTCATTAAGTTTTGGTCAAAACTTAAATGCATTGGTTAATGTTGATTGAGGTGTTTCACTTTTTCCTTTAATAATGGTTGAATGGTTTCAACTTTCTACTAGTATAAATACCAAAGGAGCTCCTTGGTTGTAGACATACAAACACAAAACACAAAAACAACACATTCTCTCTTGTGTTTTCTCCAACTTTCTCCCTTAAGAATTCCAACATTCTTGATCATCTTCATCATTTTCTTTAAGGTACTATTCGGGTGCTAGAGCCCTCTCCGGCAGTACATACTGCTTAGGCCGTTGTACCCTGGGAAACAAAACGGAGAGAGACCCGGAATTTTTTTTAAGGGTCCCGTGTAAAACACGATCTTCGGCCACAAAGACCACGACACCATTCTTCTTCTACACCTTTCTTGTATTATTTTATTTCAATTGTATTGTAATTTTGAATTTTTCCGGTGTAATTCGTATTGTAATTTACTTGCTTTCCTAGATAGGTTTGATTCCTTGTATTGTAATCATTTTATTAAAAATGTTTTATTTTTATACGCGAACGGTTTCCAACAATCTTAAAACAAATTTTTAAAAATCACCGTTCGTGTATTTAAAACATTCTCGTGTGACTCAAACTAGTTTTGCTTCACGCGGTTGTGTTTTTAAAAAACATTTTTTTTTTCGTTTCTATTCAAATGAGCGACTTTGTAGAAACGGAAACCAGTTACAATTCGGATTTTTTAACGCTAAACTCTTGGAAAAACCCATTGTTTGGTCCCTTCAAAGTTGGACTTAGAACACCTTCGGTGGGTTAATTCGAGTGTTCGGATTAAAAAGTTTTGCGTAACTTTAATTTAGTGGGAGCGGCCACTATTAGTATTTCTGAAAAACTAACTTAGCATAGTTTATTTTTCAGAAAAATGACATCATCGTAATCGAGTAACGTTATTTTAAGAATCTGAGGATCTTGAATTCTTAGAACAATCTATTATTTTCAAGTAATAACAATATGAGGATCTTGGATTATCGTAATGGTTAAAAATATATGTCTATTTGAAAATTTTACGTTATAATTTTTCAAATAAATCATGTATGCATAAAAATGAGTAGGATTAACTATTGGAGAACAATATAGAATCCGAAAATGATTGTTTTGACTAAACACATTCAAGTTTATGGGTTTTGGTTATGTTTCGTTAAGTTGAATCATATATAAAAATATATAAATGTTTCAAAATGCATTTTGAATCACTTGATTTTTTTTTAATGAGTATGTTAGAAAAATGTATTTTTTGAAAAACCCATATAATAAAACATTTGTCAATGTTTTATCTTTCTAACGAGCGTGTTAGAAATTATTATTTGCTAAATAATATTGGTTTCAAATGTTTTGGAATATGTATTTTCTAATGTGCATTTTAGAAAAGATATTTTCGAAACCATAAAACATTTGCGTACGTTTAGGTTTAACAAACATTTAGAAAATATCATTATTGTTAAGTAATAAAGGCTTATACACTTTTACTTTCTAATGAGCGTGTTAAAAATTGTGTATTTTCTTAACCCACATTGGTTAAAATGTTTTGTAAACGTTTGACATTCTAAAATGCGCGTTGGAAACAGGTTATTGTTATAAATAAATGAAAGTTTTGTGTAAACGTCAACGGTTTTAACATGAGTGTTAAATACGTATTATTTTATAAATCGAAGCCTTAAAATATTTGTCTAAATATTTAACTTTTCTAACGAGCGTGTTAGAAATGGCTTATTATAAACTAAAGTTTTAAAACGTTGATATCTAAACGTTAATTTTCTAATGAGCATATTAGAAATGGTTAATTTATATTAACCAAAGTTTAGACACGTTTTATCTAAGCGTTTAATTTCCTAACGAGCGGGTTAGAAGTGGTTTATTTTATAAATCGAACGCCTAGAAATGGTTTTGTCTAAATACATTATATTTCCTAACGAGCGTGCTTGAAAGGATTATATTTGTATAAGACATCTTATTTTCTAGCGAGCGTGTTAGAAACAAATTATTTTATAAACCAAAGGCCTTGAAAATCGTTTTGTCTAAGCATTTATATTCTCTAACGAGCGTGTTAGAAACAATTATATTTGTATAAGAAATCGGTTAATATTCTAACGAGCATGTTAGAAGGGTTTGATTTTGTAAAACGAAAATTATAAAAACATTTTGTATAAACGTTTATTTTATTTTTAATGAGCGTGTTAGAAACGATTTAAAGGCTTCAATACGTTTTGTTTAAAGCGTTTAATTTTCTAACGAGAGTGTTAAGACGCGGTTTATTGTATAAACCAAAGTGTCTTAAAAAATGGTTTTGTCAAATCGGTTAATATTCTAACGAGCAGGTTAGAAGTTGCATAAATATTATAACGAGCGCGTTGCATAATAATTTTTATTAACCAAAGGCGTTAGAACGGTTTTAAACAACTTGATGTTGTTGTGAACAAATTAAATTGTTCAAATGTTACTACGTGCGTATAGTTAATAGTTGTTCAATGTGGGAGTACCATTGAGGGAGAACCTCAAATGAGTGATGTTGTGATTGCATAAAGCTCTTGTGCGAGGGAGCCTAATTGCATCACTTGAAGACATCATGGGAACGATTTCGGAGATGTACGAAATCATGTGGACATTTGGTGTTCGTGGATAGTTCTTATTGTTTGAAGCATATATTCTGTTATGAAAAATGATTCAAACTAAGAACTATCTTCTTACTAAGAGAAGCATGATACTTATTAATGGTCGTTGGACATTAATAGGAAAATGTAGAACTGGGTTATCTACATTAAGTATCCTAATTTTGAGAGTTAATTTATATGTTCCCAAACGTCTCAAAAGGGTATAATATTTTCTAGTAAGCTTACTAGATATGGATACTCGTTGAACTATAGCAGTTTATTGATTTACTTTCAAATATTGTTTGGGTTCAATATCTTCGGATAACCCATACATAGAAATTAATCAAATGTTTATAGTATAACGAATAGTGAAAGAAGGTATTTGCACAAAGAAAATTTGTGAGTTGTCACCATGATTAAAGGCAAGGATGAGACATCACTCACCATGTGATGAGTGTATTAACATGGATACAAGATATGTTGAGAGTATCAACATTATGAAGATTCACATTTGTGAATTTTAACATATGAAAGAAATATATGTTATTATTGTAAATGACTTTAATAAACCGTGTGTGATTTATTATAGGAGACTTACAATCACGATGGATTTGTAGTTGCGTCTACCACCATCAATGTTGTTTGAACTATGTGGAGGATTTATCCTTCATTTTGGGAGAGTATCCCAATACATGGTTTCAATGAAACAAACAAAGGAAATGTATACATCATTTTAGGCACATGCAATTGTCTTGTTTGATTGTCAATATACTTGACTATATTTCAATTTTAGTGATCTTATACGGGTAACATTCACTATGTTGAATGTGTTCACCAAACTAACTCGTTTTAAGACTCATGTTTGAAGTTCTTATGAGTAAATGGTAAAGCTTTTGGAGAACAAAAGTATATATCTTAATTTGACTAATGAAGTTAAGTATGTTTGCGTAACGTACTTTAACTTTTGAGACTTTCCTAATACCAAGGTGTTGGGATGATGAATAAAGTCTCATTAATTTGTCTAAACCACGATATGAATGTTGGCAAGAGATAGTGCGGTCTCTCTTGAGGCTGTGAAGAATCAGAATGATGCATCTTCTGTTCGCATGCTAAAGTATTGTAGTCTAAAGCATGCTAGACTAGTACTTGTTAATTTATATGCTCCGCGAAGATTATATTTTCTTAGAAAGCATTCATAATATAGGTAAACACAAGAAGGAATTCTTATATGGACTAAACCATAAGTATGCCTTCATTAAGTCAAAACAAGATAACTAAATCATGAGGAGAACTCATACGCTAGTAAATGTGGGAAGCTCACATTAAGGCATATTTGCCTAAACTGGATCAAAGTGCAAGCAATGTGGGGGATGAGCCATTTAAGAAACAACCCATTATGGTATGTTGAAATGGTATTTGAGAATGCTTTATCAATCCTCGCGTGAAAGGAAGAATCTTTCATTACCCCTCTTAGTGATTAGATAAGTTTATCCAATAAGACTTAAATGTGGGGGTAACTTGCAATTTGATAAGAATGTGGAATGTTTGGCAATAAGGATGTTGGTAATCCAATTAAAGATTGCAAACATGTGACCAAGTGGAGTAGACAAGGTCATAACAAGTCTATCTAGAATATTAGACTTGGATGCCAATTGGTAACATTCAGAATCTTGGTAGATTTCTGATATAGTTTACCAAAGGCATGATGGAAACGTGTTGAGCCTTGAAGAGCGTTTCATGTAATTCTAAAGACTAAACGATGTAACTAGATCCAGGTAGAGATTATGAGTTATAGTCTTAGTAATGAAAAATGGCAAGAATGACTTGTGAGTCAATAACACGTTAAAACAACTTATCTCAATTACAAATTATCGTTGTTGACTTTACAAAGTCAAAGATAATGCCTATGAATCCAACAACCTGAGGGCTGATGAGAGATCAAGTTGTGGAATGAGACTAAAGTCCATGGAAAAAGATATATGGAGGTAACCTAACTTAGTTGACCGGAGATCCCTAGATCTAGGTTCAATAGGACAACTAATTTATATATCTAAGGGTGGTAACTATGGGGGCAAGCTGATATATATGTTTATATAAAAGCTAGTATATATACCCCCTAAACTATAAGGGCGTTTAAATATGTCCTAGTCTATTCCTACGATAAGTAGTGACAATTTTTAGGATAAACATAATAAAGGTTAATGATTTGTGGAAATCAACAAACCTATTGCTTTTAATGATTCGAGCGAGAATCACCTATGTGAGAGAGAACTAGGGTTGGTTCGAATGGATTTTGGGGCAAAAATCCTTGAGCTCTCGCAGAACCAGGCTAGTGTTCCAGGACCATTATAGGATACGACAGTGAGGGGTTGGCCAGACTAGGGAGAGCGTTGTGTGAAGTGTATTGTCGTCTACATAAATGGGGATATGTTCAAAGACATCGTGTCTACACACCGCAATGAGACTAAGTATGCTTCACAAAGGAAGGTTCAAAGGGTAACAACTACCTATCCTGCAATGCTCAACCGTTGAATTGAACCCAAGAAACTTGCATGTATGGATTGATCTCAATGTGAAAATGAATAAGTTTTGTTTTCACATGTGGGGGATTGTTGGAAAATGTGTGGAAATGAATGAATTTTATTTTCACATGTGGGGGATTGTTGGAAAATTTTTTGTGTAAATAAAATATTTTTAATTTTGAATTCTTTTATATTATATGATTAGTTGAAACACCTTTGATTTAGTCAAGACCATTCAACATGTCATTAAGTTTTGGTCAAAACTTAAATGCATTGGTTAATGTTGATTGGGGTGTTTCACTTTTTCCTTTAATGATGGTTGAATGGTTTCAACTTTCTACTAGTATAAATACCAAAGGAGCTCTTTGGTTGTAGAGATACAAACAAATAACACAAAAACAGCACATTCTCTCTTGTGTTTTCTCCAACTTTCTCCCTTAAGAATTCCAACATTCTTGATCATCTTCATCATTTTCTTTAAGGTACTATTCGGGTGCTAGAGCCCTCCCCGGCAGTACATACTGCTTAGGCCGTTGTACCCTGGGAAACAAAACGGAGAGAGACCCGGAATTTTTTTTAAGGGCCCCATGTAAAACACGATCCTCGGCCACAAAGACCACGACACCATTCTTCTTCTACACCTTTCTTGTATTATTTTATTTCAATTGTATTGTAATTTTGATTTTTTCCGATGTAATTCGTATTGTAATTTACTTGCTTCCTAGATAGGTTTGATTCCTTGTATTGTAATCATTTTATTAAAAATGTTTTATTTTTATACGCGAACGGTTTCCTACATGATCTACATGTAACGGGGGCTGCTGATGATGAGGATCCCAAATGACTCCCTCTTGAACAGAAAATCAAAGATCCTCCAGAAAAGTACTAGCAATTCCCATATTTTAGCCGTGGCTTCACCTAATTTCCACGTCGTATAACCCTCAAAACACTGGTGATTGGGGTAGTCAAACCTCCTAAACATCGTGCAATGGTTGTAACAAAATCTCCGTAAACAATCTTACCCTTGATTTTTTTTACTCGACAGCGTTGTAAAGTAATTAATCAAGTACCACACGAGGTTGAAGTTAACGTGCCTCAACAGACCGTGCATGTAAAACAGATCTGGCTGAGTGCACCACTTCTTACTACCATGGCGTCCAGAAATGGAAGTAGCAATGATCTTGTGTAAGTAACGATGGAATGGGTTTGTAATACTAGAAGTCCTCGCCCTGACATTAAACCCCCATGAGCCAATATGTTTCCAAAAGTCCTTCAGCGTAACCTCATCCATGTTTATTCCGCCCTATAAAAACAAATCGGTCTGAACCTCATCCTCGGTGTATAAACCACATAACACTACAAACTAGGGTAATCTCATCGACCGGTGTGGTCAAAAAAATGAAACTGCACATAATCAACTTCATGAATATCCTCGATTTGAGAAGTAAAACGAAAGGTAGACAGAAACTCTAGAATTAGCTCTCGGTAACAAGGTTGGGATGCCTGATCGACAAGACGTCTCCAAGGAATACCAACACTAATAATCCCCTATGCCCTATCATACTCTCCAACTAACTGTAGCATACGCCAATCAATAGCACACAGTCTTTCCATATCCCTTCTCGAAAAGTGAGACAGTCTTTTACGTGCCTCAGTTGCATGCGGGAACAAGAGAAAATCACGAGCCTCATTAACTAATTCACTGTCCAACATAGTGATCTGCCTAAATTTGATAATAACATAATGTATAAGAACAAAAATTATTATTGAGTGAATTGCTATCAATTTCCAATTTTTGAGATACTTGCCTATTAACTGAGAACGAGAACCGGTTTTATTCGTACTAGTATGCCAGATTTTTGCCGTGAACTTGTACTCCCCACCATGATCACACCTTAGGTATATTTTGACCACCTCGCAAGCGGCATTACTCTTTGTATGATGACACCATTCTCATGACTTGTAGGTTGCGCCCATGTCTTCTGTTCATCGAGAGACCCAAACAACTTAAACAAAATAAATATTTAGTAATACAGACATAATTTTAAAAAATAGACCTGATCAGTTGTAAACGTTGATATGTTGTAATAAAATTCGTTATCGTTATCGTCATTGCCAAAAATCGACATCGCTCACGTTGTTTTGGTAGTGAACAAATGAGAAAAAAAACTTGTATCGTTCGTGCTTATATATTAAAATTGATAGAATATTATATCACGTACGGAATATTTTATCGCGTCATTGCGTAAAACGAGGGTAATCGTGTACGGAATATTATATCACATTTCTTTTAGCAACCACATCCGTTCGACCCTAAACTATCACAAAGCTAAACACATCCGGTTGAATCAATTTTTTTCTTTTTTTTTCATTTTTTTTCATGCCCTCGTATATGTGTCATACTATCGTATGACTTCTTGTAACTCGTACAGATTGCACGCTCAGTGTACAGCGGATCCATATGATCGTATAACCCCTATACGATTGTATTTTGGGTGTACGAATTTTGGGTGAGAGTGTACGAATATCATGTCCCCCAAGAACAATGGAAATGTTTAAACTTAATAAATTAACAAATAATAGAACGAGTGCTCCATTAGTCTAGTGGTATGGTGTTAGAAAAAACTTATATTTTAAGAAAATGAAAAAAAACGGTCAACTAAGCTTAAAAACGTTAAAAAAACCTATACATCATTACGGATGGACATTTTTTTAACCGTGAAGGACACCCAAGTTAAGTAGAAATAATAAATAAATGGGTGGTTTATTTGATTATTCTTAAATTAGACACAGTCGTACACTTTTCTTTTCCATTTTGGTTCTTTATTTATTTTCCATATAAAAGCTTTCACACCTTAGTGATTTCGAATTTTTTAAATCGGCAATTCAAGAACTACACAATTAGATGGATACTACTTGTGTATTTATACACTATTAACAACACATTTAAGCAAATGTTAAAGAGAGAACCATGCTCCCTCAAAGCTATTTCACGCCTTTTAGACCAAGGACTCATATCTTTTGTGATAGTTGTTTGACTTGATTGAAGATATAGCCTTCTGAAGAGGTAGGTCCCAGCAGAGCCCAGTTGAACCCGCAAGACTCACCTTGAAGAGGGACGTCTGCGTAAGGACCAACTGCTTCCGCAGGACCCACCATGCTCAGAGATGAAGACCTTACGCGCAGTACGCCAGCTGTTCCCGCAGGGAAAGCCTCCCAATGGTGAAGTACCCCGCCTGTTCCCGCAGCTGCGGATACAAGCCATCAGGGAAGGCTACCCGCACTAATAGCAAGGCTACACGCACAAGGCACTAACTCTTGATACTTCAGTAATGTCACCTGAAGGAATGAGCAAGGCGGGAATACTCCAGCCCAAATGAGCCAGTCCGTATGCTTCTGGTAGATCTTTTGTACTATACCTGCCAAGGTATGGACAAAATAGACAAGATCTGACCAAAGCAGCCCATGAACCAATCACAGGGTGACAGCTCACCGACAACAGTACGAGGAGGAGCACCCTCTAGTACTGTTTGTCACTATTAGCCGCTGCCTACTCACCAACCCTCACTGTGGGACGTGCGTAGCCTACAGTTGGTGGAACAGTGCATAGCCGGCAGTAAAGGAACAGTATACAGTCGTCCTTGTCACTATCAGCCGCAGCCTATCCACCAACCAGCATGGCTCGTGCGTAGCCCACTGTTGGTAGAACAGGAATACTATTCAGCCGGCTGTACCTTCTTGGAAACCTACCTTCGGCTATAAATACTCCAACACCTTGGAATGGTAAGGACATTATCTGGTATCTCATTATCATATCTTCTCTAGCAATCTCTTAATATACACTTATATTCAGAGCAATCTAGTCTGATTCTCACACCGGAGGGTGGTCACAAGGAGGAACCCCCCCTACTCAGTGACGAGCTTACGGTGTCTGTTTTGCAGGTCACCTGAAGAACAACTTTCTTTGCTAGACCTCATCCTCGTGGGAAACATCTATTTAACCCCCAGATTATCCGTGATCTGCCCGGGGTCAATTAGTGTTTCTTCATTGGCACCATCCGTGCATAAAGGCTAGAACTAATTCTTAGTTTTTTCAAAATTTCTGAAGAAATGGTTAACGTTACTCCGGTCCCAAGGCCAGTAAGTGACCAAGAAACCCCGGTAACCACAACCCCAGCAACTGGGGGGAACACCGGCGGTTATACAAATTTTACGAACACTACCCCGGTTACCCAAGCCGGGACAAGTGCAGTAAACAATATTTCACTGGGGTTCACAGATGCCCAGTTGGAGAAACAGGCGAGGCTCCCTCGCCAAACACTCGATCAAGTTAAGGCGTGGGCCGAAGCACGTCAGAAAGAGTTCCAAGCTGAGTTGGATGAACGCTTGCGTTCACTTCAACAGGCTGACGAATTCGGCAGTACTCGCCAACATCTCAACATGAACAGTGAGTGCGAGTAATCGGACGATGAGCGGGAAGAATCCGAAAACGACGCAAACCCTCGCCATAAGGCCAAAGGGAAGCGTAAGGAAACGGACTTCCAACCGACAAGGAATTTTGAAGAAACCTTTAAACCAACGAACGCGGGGAGAAACCCACGTGACTTCTCCAAAACCTTTAGACCAACTGCTGCAAATGCGGGAAAGTCCAAGTTTGCAAGGGACATTGCGGAAGCAATCGCCCCGAGAAGTGCCAAACAAATGTCCAACATCGGTACTTATGATGGTCTATCCGACCCAGACGATCACTTGAACAGATTCATTGCGGGGGCAACCGTCAGCAACTGGACGGAACCCACGTGGTGTTATATGTTCCAGATGACACTGGTTGGAGCGGCCAGGGCATGGTTCGATCGTTTACCAGTCCACCACATCTATGATTGGGCGGACTTTCAACACAAGTTCAGCCAACACTTCAGTCAACAGAGGAAATATACTGAAGAGCAGTGGACGATCCTCAACTGCGTGAGAGAGGAAGATGAATCTTTACTAGACTTCATCACTCGCTTCAACTCCAAAAAGCTGAGTCTGGGCAACATAAGTGAAGATCTTGTTCACGCCGCTTTCATCCAGGGCGCCGAATACCCAGAGCTTATCTGCACGTTGACGGGTAAGGACGGCGTGCCATCCACATGGGATGCCATCATGACGGCGGCCAAGCGCTTTGCCGAGACGGAGAAGCAACTGGGTAGGGATCTTCCCCAGAGTACACACCTCTACACGCAGAGGACCAGAGAAAACAATGTTCGGATCGCCCGGCAGAACAAAAAGAGGAAGCTAGGTATTTGGCAGTCAAGGGTAAACTTTGACACCTCATCCAGCTCTCGCCCTCTTGTTGGCGGAAGGGATAACACACACCCTTCAAGCCGAAAACACCGGTGGACGCCACTCACCAAAAGCGTCACGGAGATATTTGCCACCGAAAAACTCCCATGGCCAAAAGCGCCAATGATCCGGCAGCGACCTAATGCGGATCAAAGCAAATCCTATGACTTCCACGGGACAAAGGGTCATAGTACGGAGGAGTGTACATCCTTGAAGGATATTGTTGAAACATTCGTCAAGGATGGAAGACTTGCACACCTTGTGGCATCAATCAAGAAGGGAGGAAGGAATGATAACCGGTACAGAGGCAACGGACGAAAGCCCGTTAACATCAGCATCAACATGGTTCATGGCAACATCAGAGGAAGAAAAAAGCGAACGACAGAACCATGCGCGTGGAAGGAAGCTGAGGTGCGCTTCCCGCGAGTGCCAGGAGGACCCAGCAAAGAAGGCCCTATCGTCATCAAAAGCCAGCTGGGGCACTACATCACTTCCCGCACTCTTGCTGACAACGGCGCCTCGTCAACGGTGATGTACAGGCAGTTCTTCGACAAGCTAGATGACGAAGACAAGGAACGCCTGGAAACGGTCTACACCTCGATGGAAGGGTTCGACGGCAGCACAAACACCTTCCTGGGTATCCTATCTTTCCCCGTCACTCTTACGGACGGGAAACACTCCCGCACAGAAGATGTGGACTTTGTCTTGATGAGGAAGCCACACCACACATACGACATTCTCTTCGGGAGAGACGGGATGGCAAGATTCAACGCCGTGGTATCTTCAGTCCACGGCATGATGGGATGGCCAACAGCTGAGGGTGTAGCGATGATCACCGGCACTCCCCAGGTATGCATCACATCTGTCTCATCTAAACCCAAACCAAAGATGGCTAAACCAACCATCACCGAACCGGAAAGATGGGCCTTCAATGGCAAATACCCTGACCAGGCCGTTACCATTGGCCCAACAGTCGTTGATCCCACGCGCACCTTACTCAAACGCTTACTACAGAAAAACGCTGACATCTTCGCGTGGACACCAGCTGACATGACTGGCGTACCCCGAAGTAAGGCAGAGCATAAGCTCAAGTGCGACCCGGCTGTTACGCCAGTCGTACAAAAGCGCAGAGTAATGGGGCCAGAACAAACTAACGCGTGTAGAAACCAAGTCAAGGAACTCCTTGACGCAGGCATCGTACGCGTTAGCAGATATCAAACATGGGTTGCAAATCCCGTTATGGTACCGAAGAATAACAAACAATGGCGCATGTGCATAGATTTCAAGGACTTAAAAAAAGCATGCCTTAAAGATTGTTATCCGTTACCCGAAATTGATCTTAAGGTGGATTCGTTAGCACCGTTTCGCCTTAAATGCTTCTTGGATGCGTATAAGGGGTACCACCAAATCCACATGGCCGTTGATGATCAGGACAAAACCGCTTTTCGGACGCCCGATGGCACATTTTGTTACCAAATGATGCCATTTGGACTTAAGAATGCCGGGTCCACATACCAACGCCTGATGGACAACCAGTTTCATGCCCAAATTGGGAGGAACTTGGAAGTCTACATGGATGACTTGGTCATCAAAAGCCCTGACGCAGAAGCGATGTTGAAAGACATCGAAGAAACTTTCAACACGCTCAGGAAGATAAACATGAAGCTCAACCCGAGCAAGTGTTCCTTTGGGATGGAAGAAGGGAAGTTCTTAGGGGTCATCGTCACTAAAGATGGCTTCAGAGCGAACCCTGAAAAGGTCGAAGCCATTATCAAAATGGAATCACCTACTAACATCAAACAGGCTCAGACACTGAATGGACGACTAGTCGCACTTAATCGCTTTTTGGCAAACCACGCGGATATGTCGTTTCCTTTCGTGTCAACATTGAGAAACTGTTTAAAGAAAACGCACTTCCGCTGGACACCAGAAGCGGAAGCAGCTTTTCAGGAGATTCGGTCACGCTTGATCGAACTCCCAACGCTCACAGCACCAGAAGCGGGGGAGGAGTTAATCCTATACCTTTCCGCAACAGATAGAGCAACCGGGGCGGTCCTGCTAGTAGAACGGAAAGGCATCCAGATGCCAATCTATTATGTCAGCCGTATCCTAACAGACGTAGAAACCCGGTACTCTACCCTCGAAAAATTAGTCTTAGCACTTGTACACGCTTCACGCAGGTTAAGACGATATTTCCAGGGTCACCCAATCACCATTCTCACCAACTTCAAACTTGCAAACGTCCTACGCAAACCCGAGTTATCGGGACGCCTAGCCAAATGGGCAACTGAGTTGGGGGAATACGCGATAAAGTATAAGCCAAGACCAGCCATAAAAGGCCAGGTTTTGGCCGACTTTATTGCGGAAGTGCCTGCATCGCGGGAAAAAGAGTGCCAGGAAGAGGCTCAACCCTCTCCAGCACAGGACATCAATGATGTCTGGCGACTCTACACTGATGGAGCAGCCAGTAACGAGGGTTCAGGCGCAGGGTTGAAACTAACCAACCCAGCAGGCCAAGAATACACTTACGCTATTCGACTGGATTTTCCAAGTACGAATAACGAAGCCGAGTATGAAGCATTCTTGGCCGGGCTGAGAATTGCGCGTAAGATGGGAGTGAAATGCTTGGAAGCCCACGTGGATTCCATGTTAGTAGCCAACCAAATAAACGGGACGTACACGGCCGTGAACGACACAATGGCCCTGTACCTCGCATAAGCAAAAACCCTTATGCGCGATTTTAACGATTGCAAAGTCATACACGTCAAGCGTAGCGAAAACAAATCTGCGGATGCGTTAAGCAAGCTTGCATCATTAGCCTTCACCCACTTGGGAAAGGACATCCGCATAGAACTCCTCGGGGCACCTTCAGTCCCGCACAAGGAAATTTATGTCATCCAAACCGGCACAGAAACGTGGATGACACCAATAATAAATTACCTTGCGACGGGTATACTACCAGAGTCAAAAACACAGGCAAGAAAACTACGCTGTAAAGCACTGAATTATCAACTCATCGATGACATCCTTTACAGACGTAACTTTCTTGGCCCACTCTTAAGATGTGTGGACAACCAAGATGCTGACTACCTCCTAAGGGAAGTACACGAAGGCATCTGTGGAGTACACGTAGGTCCACGCGCTGTTGTAGCTAAGCTAAACAACGCGGGATACTTTTGGCCGGGGATGCATACGGATGCGCTGGCATACATCAGAAAGTGTAGGTCTTGCCAGCTCTACGCACCCAACACGCATCGCCCGAAGAATGAACTTGTTCCAGTCACCTCTTCATGGCCATTTCAGAAGTGGGCCATCGATGTGACAGGCCCATTTCCTACAGCAGCAGGAAACGTTCAGTTCCTAGTGGTAGCCATCGACTACTTCACCAAGTGGATAGAAGCAAAACCCTTAGCCCAAACAACCGCGAAACATATCAAAAAATTTATTTGGGAATTTATTATTTATCGTTTTGGACTTCCACAGAATTTGGTGAGCGATAACGGCACCAACTTTGCTGACAAGAAGCTACAAAAGTGGCTGGAAGAACTTCAAATCACCCACACCTTTACCTCAGTGGCGCACCCGCAGGGTAATGGTGAGGTAGAAAGAGCAAATAAGAGCATCGTCGAAGGCGTAAAGAAAAGACTCTTGGAACACAGATCCGGCTGGGTGGACGAACTTCCGCACGTCCTTTGGGCAAACAGAACGCTGAAAAAGGCCAGTACGGGAGAAACCCCGTTCAGCCTCACTTATGGCACTGAAGCCATGGTCCCGGTCGAAATTGGTTTACCCTCACCAAGGGTCTTGATTCAGCCAGAAGACAATGATGCGGAAAGACAGTTAGACCTTCTGCTAACCGAGGAACGCAGAGACTTAGCCGCAGTGCGTGAAGAGAACTACAAGCGACAAATGCAAAAGTACTACAACACGCGGGTAAAACTCTGCAACTTCAATGTAGGAGACTACATACTGCGTAACAACGAGGCTTCGAACCAACAACGCCCAGGAAAACTGGCCCCGGTCTGGGAAGGGCCATATGTTATCAAAGAAGTTCTGGGAAAGGGCGCATACCGGCTCGAAAGGCTCGATGGCACTCCCATCCCAAGAACATGGAATGGAGCTCAATTACGCAAATGTTACATGTAGATCAATTCCAAACTTGTAAAGAAAAGGCCTAGAGCCACTTCTAATGGAAATGATTCTCCTTTCACATTGTGTTGATAGCCTTACCTTTATACTTATGAACTTCCCACACTGATATGCCGGTATTCACCGCATAAATATGGGAAGAAGTAAGTCGTTACGTGTGGAAGGCGGCAAAACCCGCATAAACACATAAAACGGTAAAAATTTCAAAAGAAAAGATAAGGGAAACCTTCACGCAGGTCAGTTATAGGTAAAGTTTGGTCATCCCACTAAATGAAAGTGACGGTCCTACCCGCACAATCATGATAGAGGAAACTGAACATTAACCTATTAACAACCGCACGTACAAAGGCTAACTTATTCAAAATACTTAGAAAATTTCTAAGGAAAAGATGAGGAAAACTTCCACGCAGGACAGATATAAGTAAAGTTTAGCCATCCTACCAAGTGAAAGTGACGGTCATACCCGCACAATCACGAAAGAGGAAGCAAAACTTAAACTTATAATCTGCCACGTTAAAAAGTTAACTTATCCAAGTACTCAAGAAATTCCTAAGTTAAATCAAAATATGAGTAAAATAAACAAGGCAAGGCGTTGGCAAATAATCTTTATTCCATCGAAATTCAAATATTACAAGGATTGCTGGGTACATACCCGCATACAAGAGAATCTATACAAAAGTAAAAATCTATCCTAACGGTGGGAAGGGATCTTCAGGTTCAAACTTCAGGACCACTCCTCCCAAACCCACTCGTTCCCGCACCATCAGTCGACGGTGGCGGTTCAAGGAAGGCTTTGAGAATAGCTAGCCCATCATCAGCGGCAACAATTTCGTCCACCTTCTCCACCACCGGATGTGGGAAGGCAGCGTATTGGCTCACTGCTTGGTCGTAAGCAGCGTCAGTATCTACGTTATATAGAGGGAAGTTAGAAGGCGGGATGCCCTTCTCAACATATCCCAGACCAAGCAGGAAACCTGCCTTTTCCCCATCATCGTGAGAAGCGTTGAGGGCTGCGCTCATAGCATCATCGTAAGATGTATCCGTGAAGACCCGATGCACAACCTACAAAAAAAAATAAAAATAAATGTCTAACATTTCCAGGTTTAAAGAAAAGCGTGAAGACATTATGAAGACTATACATACCTGAGACAACGCTTCTCGAAGAAGCCATTCCTTGGTAACCAGAGCCTCCTGGAGGGCAGCTTGAGCTTCATTACGGGCGCGTTCGGCTTCGTTCTTTGTAAGGTTGGCAAGCAACACATCTTTCGCTGCAGCCTCTTCGACGCCCTTTAGCTTACGCTCAGTATGCTCAAGCACCCCCCCTCTGGTCCAGGATCTCTTGGAGCTTCTTGGCGTCTTCCATGGCCAAGGCATCATGAGCCTGCTGGAGAGCCTCTAATTTGGCTTTAAGCTCCTCATTCTCCACGCGTAGAGGCTCCGCAACAGCTTCAGCCTTGACGGCCCTCTCAGTTGCATTCCGTGCGGTTTCCTTAGCTAACCGAAGCTGTTCGTTAACAGCTTGGGCAGCCTTGGAACGGGCCTCAAGCCGGGCCTGAACGTCAACCTCGAGGACCTTGAACGCCTTCTCCTTCTCCGCAGCAGTGGCGGAGAGTCTCCTGTTCTCCTCCCGGATGGCCCGCGCCTGAGCCACCTCTTGCATACGCGCCGCCTTTAATTTGTCATTTTCACGACAAAGCAGCTCGACGCGCGGCTGCATCCGGGCCAGGAGAATTCGAAGCTCCGTGCTAAGCCTACCCTCTTGGTAGCTAGCCATTGCTTCCCCCAACGCACCATTGGGAGCTGCGTGGCGCGCCCACTCCACGCAGTCCACAGACGTGCGAAGGGTTGTTCCTCGGCGGATGTTCCATCGCGGAACATACACTTCATTGGAATCCGACACTGCAAAAAACAAAAAGCAGTTAGGAAAAGATGATATAAAAAAAAAAAAAAAACCAGCCAAAAGAACCCTACGCACCTGTAGGGTCGACAACAGGCCGATAGCCGCCAAACCCATTACCTGAACCTAAGAGAAATCCATCCAAGAGGTCAGGCAGATGGGAAGGAGGCAGAGGTTGGCGAGAAGCCCCGTATGTACCTGAAGAGCCGGCCGTACTCGCCGGTGCCGGAGGAGGTATAGTGGAGGCTGTCGCGGTGGAAACCAACGGAGGTGAACTCACAACCGTGGCCGCGGCGGCAGAAGAGCCTGCAGAAGGAACCACCGCCGGCTCAGTGAAGGATTCCGTAAAAATGGCACTCACAGCTGGCGGGGATGAAGTTACGAGTGGAACAGTTGCCTCAACAGGGTGAGCAACTGAACAAACACTCGAAGCAGGCGCAGCCACATGGGTCATCGCCTCGGGTAGGTTGACCAAACCTACCGTCATGGGTCCAGACGCACTCCTTCCTGCTCCACTCGGGAATGCGGTTGCATCCACGCCTGCACGAAGACAACATATTTAAATATAATGGCAGAAACATGAAGTTAAAATTATTAACTTTACACTTACGAGTCCTTTTGAGCTTAAAGGTGCGAACACGCGGGGACGAACCCGATGGAGCCAGCCTCTTCACGCCGGTGACCGTCGTCGTCCGGGGCTGCTCGGAGGTGACAGCCGTCTGAGCCTCCGGAACAGTGGTCTCACCACCAGGGTTCCCCGCCACCTCCTCACTTTCGGTCTCTGAGTTAGACCGATTCACCGGATCGGCAGTGGAGGCAACTGTCGCCTTGCCCTTCCCGCCGGCAGCCTTCTTCTTCCTCGCCAACAAAGGACCATCTGCGGATTCCTCATCAGAAAATGACAGAATTAGAGGAATTCCCGCAGAGGTTTCAGCATTCACAGGGCGAGGGTTAAAAAGTTCTTTACCTGGCCGCCTGGCGCTTAGGATCTCGTGGCCTGGCGGGTAGACCTCCACGAACCGATCCGCCGTTTGCTCTAGGATGGGCAACTCGTTCTCATCTAGAGCACGAGTACCCATCCGAGCGGGACCATCAGCCTCCCGCGGATGCAGGAGCGACTACAAGTCATTCCCTTCTGAAATAAAAGAAGAAACAGTTAGAAGAAAAACCTAAATCAACAAAGAAGACAAAGCATACCGTAAGGGACAGAGTTCAAACCGTATTCTAGGACGATGGGAATCTGGGATGCCTCCTTCCACACCCGGTTCATCCCGAGCATCACCATCCCGGACTCCGCAAAGCGGTAAACCGGAGACTGGATCCAGGAAACCTTGGAGAACCATTCCGCCTCCTGATAATTCAAGGCGGGAAGGTTCGGGAGCGCGTTCCCGTTTTTAAACGGCATCGCTATCGGGATGACGCGAGCGGAGATATAAAAAAACTCCCGCTTCCACGACCGAAGACTGTGCTCGGTTGCGCAAATCTTCAGACCCTTGATCCGGTTGACCAGGGTGTACCACCCTTGGATGCACCTCCAGGAGTAGAAGGTCATCAGGCGGTCGACATGGGGCTCCACACCCATAATGAGGCACACCCATTTGAAATGGCGGATCTTTGCGATCGCCATTGGGTGTACCTCCGTCAAGTGTACACCATGCCTCTCCAGAACACGGTACACAAACTTCATCAATGGGAACCTCAGATTCCCATAGACGAAGAATGCGGCGTACACCCCTATCTTGCCCTTGGGGGCATCATACACCGTCTGATGAGGCTCCGGAAACTCAGGCTCGAAAGGTTCGAGCATGAACTTCCGGACGATGTACTGATAGAGATCAGTAGGAAGAGCGCACTGGCACTCACCAGCAGTGCTCTTGTCGTCCTTATCGGACGTCGAAGTCGGGTTCTCGACGAACATCTCAGACTCCTCGGCAGTGGCCTCAAAATCACGGGTACAAGACATGTTTTGGATGTAACAGAATGATTTCAGAAGAATGCTCGACGGAATAGTGAGTATTCGCCGGAAATCGTTTACAAGAAGAAGAGAGAAGTGAAAGTGTAGATTACTGTGAACCCTCACCCCCTTTATATACTCATCGGAATAAATGCGATGAATTTATTGCGGAGGAGAGAGAAATGAGCTGGGGCAATGAAACTATGACACGTGGGAAAAACAACCTGGCAACAGCTGTTGACGGGACGTGTGCCGTAAAATCCGCACCCACGCGCCTGAAAAATCGCGCCCACGCGCCTGAAAAAGCGCCTGGAATGACCATATACTGTCACGTCGTCATAACTTCCTGCACGTCCTGAAACTGTCAGAAGAAACCGTCAGACACTAACGTCCCTTCAACAGTCTGGACTGTTCTTATCCTTTCACCAACTCTTCGAATTTCAAAGAAATTCAAAAAAATTCAAATATTCAAAAATAGGAGGGAATATATCCCCTTACCTGGGCAACCAAGTAACTATAAGACAGGTGCGGGTACAGTGTCAAGGTAAAACCCTTCACATACTTAGCACCCGCAGAGAATGGACGCCAAGAATACCTTGGAAGTAAACTAACTATAAGACGAGTGCGGGTACAGTGTCAAGGCGAAACCCTTAACATACTTAGCACTCGCAGGGAATTGAAACCAAGAAGGATCTTATGGGTCATGCTCGCGGAAAGGGAAATAACATCCCCGCATAGCGGGATCGTTGACAACTAGATTGTTTGAAGCTCCAAGATGGAATTGGTTGTTTAACATAATTGATCACTATGTTAAAACTACCAAAACCTCATGGAGATTCTACAAGTGAAACTCAACGCTCCTGACTTGCGAGGAGGTTACAAACCTACCCGCATCATACCCAAAGATCAAGCAGAAAAGACGGGAATTTCTGCGTGACATTAGGAAAACCGCGGGAAGAATCCCCACGGAAAACCTTAAAACTAAAAACCCTTTTCAAAACCCCTTGCTAAAGTCCAAAAGTTCACCTCACTTATTAATAATTCATGAGAAGAACATTGGACTAGGGGGACTTGAAGAGGTAGGTCCCAGCAGAGCCCAGTTGAACCCGCAAGACTCACCTTGAAGAGGGACGTCTGCGCAAGGACCAACTGCTTCCGCAGGACCCACCATGCTCAGAGATGAAGACCTTACGCGCAGTACGCCAGCTGTTCCCGCAGGGAAAGCCTCCCAATGGTGAAGTACCCAGCCTGTTCCCGCAGCTGCGGATACAAGCCATCAGGGAAGGCTACCCGCACTAATAGCAAGGCTACACGCACAAGGCACTAACTCTTGATACTTCAGTAATGTCACCTGAAGGAATGAGCAAGGCGGGAATACTCCCGCCCAAATGAGCCAGTCCGTATGCTTCTGGAAGATCTTTTGTACTATACCTGCCAAGGTATGGACAAAATAGACAAGATCTGACCAAAGCAGCCCATGAACCAATCATAGGGTGACAGCTCACCGACAACAGTACGAGGAGGAGCACCCTATAGTACTGTTTGTCACTATTAGCCGCTGCCTACTCACCAACCCTCACTGTGGGACGTGCGTAGCCTACAGTTGGTGGAACAGTGCATAGCCGGCAGTAAAGGAACAGTATACAGTCGTCCTTGTCACTATCAGCCGCAGCCTATCCACCAACCAGCATGGCTCGTGCGTAGCCCACTGTTGGTAGAACAGGAATACTATTCAGCCGGCTGTACCTTCTTGGAAACCTACCTTCGGCTATAAATACTCCAACACCTTAGAATGGTAAGGACATTATCTGGTATCTCATTATCATATCTTCTCTAGCAATCTCTTAATATACACTTATATTCAGAGCAATCTAGTCTGATTCTCACACCGGAGGGTGGTCACAAGGAGGAACCCCCCCTTCTCAGTGACGAGCTTACGGTGTCTGTTTTGCAGGTCACCTGAAGAACAACTTTCTTTGCTGGACCTCATCCTCGTGGGAAACATCTATTTAACCCCCAGATTATCCGTGATCTGCCCGGAGTCAATTAGTGTTTCTTCTCCTTCGTTAATGTCTTCATTATTAACCTTTGGGTTCCTGAATGGTTGTAGTTCGCGTGTTTTTTATGTGATGGGTCATCAATCTTAGCCTTGTATATTTTCTTTCGACATAGTATAATGCTATAAGTTTGTCATATGCTGATGATGTTTGCTGTCAAAATTTGCTTTATCGACATCCAAAAAAATCAAAAAATCTCTAGGTCATCGTATATGAACATGTAAGTAGCCCAAGAAAAAGTTATGGGTTGATCTTCTAAATATCCGCAACATCAACATCCCAACGAACCTGAACTTGGACTTATCCTTTTTGTGGAAAAAAACCCGAGTCTTGTCTATAGAAAATATATTGGAATATGCATGTTATTTTGTTGTAGTATATTTGTTTTAAATTCAAATTATATTATTTGTCACGTGTGATTTGAAGATATTCAAAGTCGTTTTCAATCATGGTTTCAATATGATCATTGTTTAGCCGAATATCTTTGAAAGTCCGCAACTTTCTTCATGATGTGCTCGATTATAAGATATTAATTATATTTATATATTTAACACGTATGTTAGATGACACGTGTCTTCCAGAGCTTTCAATATGCTACTAACACCTGAATGAAATGTCAATATGTGTGTATGTTGAAAATCAATGACAATAATATTGTTGGTCATATCACCAATTACCATGGATTCATCGTTGTTGGTTGAATTGATAATATCAAAATTGAAAAGTTTATTGTGGGCTTTAAACGTGCTCTCATTGAGGTTTGTTTCAACATGTTCCCCTTTTCCTCATCGATTTTTCCTGACCAAAATATTGATTAGTTACTTAAACTTAAGGTTCACCGCTTCAACACCAACGGCTATTGCATAAAAAATGTGTTTTATGCATTAAATAGAACAATTCGATTATCCAGGACTCCAATTGGGTCGGCATAGTATTCTATAGGAATATACCATAGGTTAAATTGGTGTTGTCTTTCATAATATTTTATCTTAAATCATTTAGACCGATTATTAGATATAAGAATCCCCAATACTTACATAATTTGTAAGTTAAAAATATAAAAATATAATTACAATTTTACTAAAAAAAAGGCGTGGTTTAATATTAGAGTGAAAAAATTCATTGTTTTTATTTGAGAGTATTTGATATTTAAATTTTGGTTCAAAATTTATGAATTTTTCAGATATGGGTGTTGTGCTTGTATATGTTTTGAAAATACGGTATCATTTTGTTAAATAGTATGCACACTGACTCTAAAAGCTTAAAATCCAAGCCTAGTTCGAATTTTAAATACGAAATTGTGATTTTGATTCGAAATTTAAATTATAATTTATATTATTTTAAAAATATTAGTTTCTAAAAATGAGTTCTATTTTTTTTATTAATTTAACTGAAAGAACTTGAATTCAAGTCGAATTTTCAAAATCAGTTCAAATTTCAAATAAGTCGATTCAATTAGCTCGAGTAACTTGAAATTCGATTCATGGAACCATTTTCGAATTTCCTACATTCCTTGAGATTTAATACCTTCTGAATCAAAATTCAATGTCGCTTGTGGGGTTTACTCTTGAAATCGAAATATGCTATATTGGTCATAATGGCGTGCAATTTCAGTATTAATAATCATTTATTAAAAAAAGCTTTAATAGCTCAATTTAGTTCATGCTTCTGTTAAATAGAATCTAATTGTCTTAAATTTTTATCGTCTCATCTTCAAAGTTGATATGTGTTATTATTTTTCATTAAACAATTAAAATGATTACGTTAGTTAAAAAAACATTAACAAAAGTGAAACAACCGTATTTTTGTATATTATTATTTATTATTCTTATTACAACACTTTTTATTCTATAAATCTAACGATCATGCCATTTGTTTGATTTTCTGTAGGTTTAAAAAAATTAGCTGACAATACATTTTTTTATATAATTAACGATCATGGCATCTGCTTGTTCATTGTTCGAATCAAACTCGAAAAACCCAAATTCGATTCGAGTTCATTAATCGAATTCAAATCCAGCTTAAAAATTTCAAAATTCAAGTATTCATAATTATCCGCTGCACACCCTAATAAGAAATGTGTTTTGCTACTTTACCACATCGTGAAGCGTTTCCATGAATACGACATGGAACGTGTTATATAACAATCTGAGCCTCTTTGACAACTTCTACATAATCACTCGTGCAATAACTTTGACTTATCCAGTAAACCTTGGACCAAACGTCTTGTTGTTCAATACTATCAACATATGTACGTAATGGTGTTCCTCCACAAATGGCAAGAGGATTCGAGTCCCGAGATGGACATACATATAGATTCAGTAGTAGGATTAGCGGGTGTGCAATTTTAACAACGGCAAACTCAAACGCTTTGTAATAATATTCCTAAACCTACACTATTATTTCTACCACGAGACTTGAAATCTGCCTTTAAAGTCCAATTTGTTAACACTTCAGTCGCTAAGTTTATTTACATTTTTGAATTGAAAAATCAACAATTTATTTTAATGTTTTACTCCATTTCTATGCGATAACTAGAAACTGCAATTGAGATACCTCTTGAGTGGATACAATATAATACGTTTTAACAATGTTTCAAATCTGTCACAACGAAATCAGGATGTTATATACTTACATTATCACAAAAATTGTGGAATGCTATATGTTTTAAATTTCACACCGGAAATCAGGATGTTACATATTCACAAAAAAAATATTGAATGCGATAAATTTGAGAATTAGACTCTTCAATATTATTGACACATGTAGTTTTATGCAAAGGTCTAATGTGAATGCCTTGTAACAATAAGTATCTTACTCTACTAATCTACTATATACTTACACTATTAAAGCAATAATTCTTTTCATAAATAATATGCATCTCATAATTTATAAAAGAATTCAAAATTATATTAAATTACATTCAACTTAATACATTCAACATAT
The DNA here is from genome assembly GCF_021521415.1 of Bidens hawaiensis. Lineage (NCBI taxonomy): Eukaryota > Viridiplantae > Streptophyta > Magnoliopsida > Asterales > Asteraceae > Bidens > Bidens hawaiensis. Next base: position 88,117 of record NW_027498468.1, on the reverse strand, counting down.
AATAATCTACTATGCTATTAATACATATGCTCTTTAATGAGTTTGGGTTTTTCTTTTTAAAGTTTCATGTTAGTTATTTTTTATTTTGTTTTCATTTTGATTTTAGTTTTTATAAATTTGTTTTGGTTCGATTTTGTTTTTTTTTTGTTTCGTTTTAGGTAGGTTTAACTTTATTCAGTTTTTCGTTTTGGTTTTCACAGTTTTTGTTTTTGATTCGGTTTAAGATTTATCGGTTTTAGTTTTTTAGTTTCATTTTGGTTTTTGTTTTAGTTTAATTGGTATTTGGTTTTATTTAGATTTTCGTTTTTGTTTTTTTTTTTAGTTTTTTTAAATTTAGTTTCGTTTCAATTTGTATTTAATTTGTTTTGTGTTTGGTTTTAGTGCCTAGCTATTGAAAAATGAAAGAATATGAAGGGTTCGCAAATTAAATGAAAGGTTCCCATGAGTTTTAACTTTCAAGTGGGTTGAAGTAATTGAAGCTTTATTTTCGTATGGATCTTTATAACCAGTAATAATGAATTCGTATTTGATAGAAAAGATTTCAAAAGCTAAGAACGTTGTATGTGTTACCCTTCATTTTTCTTCTTAGTCTTCAAGTGTGTTATTTCAATTTTCATTTATGAAAATGAGTCATTTTAAAAATGTTTCGATTTGCTTTGGATCCGGTCAAAATTGGGTCATTTAAAAAGGGTATCAGTTGTTTAGTTCTGTTCAACGAGTCAATATAAAAAGGTATCGATTTCGTTCGGGTTTCAACAGGTCTTTTCAAAATCATATCGATTTGGTTCTAGTCATAACAGATCAATTTTCGAAGATTTCGATTTGGTTCTGGTTAAAATGGGTCATTCTCGAAACGCAACGATTTGATTCTGGTCAAAACATGTTATTTTAGAAAAGGTTTCGATTTGGTTATGGTTCTTAAATGCACTTTGGACGTGCTTCAGTTTATTAGGGTGCAAGACTTTTCACATGAAATTTAAAAACAGTTTTCGTAGTCAGTTAGTCACTATGTTTGTTAGATTGATGTATGAATGCTTATGTCATCAACTATGTTCCTGGTCCAGGAAGAAAAGAAGCCTGGATCATTCTTTGATGCTTATCGGAAATCTTTCCTGGATTCTTAGTTTCTGATTTGCTTGCTTTCCAGACTAATATTAGTGAAGTTTGTTTGTCATCTGTTAATATTATTTTTTAAAGTTTATGAAGTTTATGTTTTAAAGTTTTAAATTTTCTTCGTAAACATTCTGTGTAAAGTCATTCTTTGTAAATTTATATGCACTTTAATATTTTGTTTGCGTATGAATATGAATTGCAATTAAAAATCATGTTGTTGTCTCAAAAAATATATTAAAAAATAACTTGTCGTTTAAAATTATATATGTGTTTACTTAACGATTTCTATATATCTACTCGTATCGTTCAATGGTCAATATCCTAGTTAACAAAAAGAAAAATGATGATGTGTCATAACCACATTAAATCCTAATTTATAATCTATATTCTCCTTAATCCATGATATCCATGGGTCATGGGTTAAAATCATTTTGGCAATAGGATTATAAAATATTTAATTTTCCATTCTAATATTATAATATTCATCTCATCCATACTAGCTATAAACGGGTTACGGGCCAAAAGCATTTTGGCAATTGGGGTTATAAATAGTCACAAAATTAAAAGTTTAATATTGATTGAAGATCAAATAAGTTAAATTATGAAAAAGAAGTAGAAAATAGTAAAAAAAACAATTTTTTAAGGTTGTTTTGTTTCTTCGATGTCCAGTTTTTTTCATGAACATTATATGCTGCATTATTCAGGGTAACTAGCAGACATAATTAAAATTTGTTTATATTGGATTACGATTTGAATACTTGTGATAAAACAACAAATGCTGTATATAAAAAGATTTTATCAAATTTATAAATTTAATATTCCAGACTTCTCAATGTTTGTACAATACATTTCATTTCCTTTTAACTTTAATTTTAGTATATTTATTCCAAATAGCAGAACATTGAAATGTTAAAAGGAAATGAAATGTACTATACAAACATTTAGAGGTCTGGAATATCAAATTTATATATTTGATAAAATCTCTTTATATACAACATTTATTGTTTTATCACAAGTATTCAAATTGCCAATATAGACAAATTTTAACCATGTCTACTAGTTACCTGAATAATACAACATATATTGTTCATGAAAAAAAACCGGACATCAGAGGACAAAGCAACCTTAAAAAATTGTTCTTTACTATTTTCTACTTCTTTTTCATATTTTTACTTATGTGATCTTTAATCAATATTTTACTTTTAATTTCGTGACTATTTTATAACCCAAATTGCCAAAATGATTTTGGCCCATAATCCGTTGATAGCTAGTATGAATGAGATGAAATAATACAAGATTAGAATGGAAAATTAACTATTTTATAACCCAATTGCCAAAATGATTTTAACCCATGACCATGGATATCATGGATTAAGGAGAATAGAGATTCGAAATTAGAATTTAATGTGGCTATGACACATCATCATTTTTATTTTTATGTATTAGTTGAGTAAGATTGCCAAAATGATTTTAAACCATAACCCATGAATATCATGGATTAAGGAGAATAGAGATTAAAAATTAGAATTTAATGCGGCTATGACACATCATCATCTTTATTTTTGTGTATTAGTAGAGTAAGATAAGATATTTATTTATATGCGGTCATTATAATTATAACATTATATTAAATAAAATTATTAATATACCTTATTATATATGAGCTTGGTAATTATTGAAAGACCATATTACCCTTTAAGGTAAAGAGTTTCCCATTGATGCTAGACTGTCGCTATCTAGTCAAAAACAATTAATTCAGTGTTCCTGATCACCTAAGCAAGCTAGGGTAAGTAGGGTGTCGAACCACGAGGAGTATGTGGTCAGTGTGCAGTGAAACTAATTCCTAACATTATGAAGTAGTTCAAGTAAAGTGCTGATCACACTAGCAAACAGTTTGGTTTTATAGTAAACGAACAAGTAATCAAAGTTTCAATCAGTTCAAAAGACAAATCACACCTGGGAATCCAAGTACGCAACCTAACAGCAAACTCATGCAACTTAACAGATAAACTATCCTACGTCAACTACAGACTGACGAACCGGTTAAACCTTAGGCATCCACGATCGCTAACACACGGCACTGGTTATCAAACGGTCCCTGCCAGTGTGACTCAACTAAGGGCAAACATATACTTTCTTGAAATTAACAGGTCAAAACAATCCTACAAGCAATTATCATAGCAACCGGCACACTAATCGTTCTGATCGAAATAAACCTAAACTGACGTTGTGCACAATCATACTAGACATCAATACTCATACATTAACATCAAAGATAGTTGCAATCAATTCTTTCTTAATACATGAGAAAAACTGAAAGATACAATACTCTACATCCCAGGCATGACTCGAAGGAACTAGCCGCGCATCGGCATCTCTCGGGCTTCGGTTATGAGCTGGTAGGACATGTATGATGCTTGGAGATGATTGGAAGTGATGGTGGCTCTCCTTGCTGCTCTGAAAATCGCCTGGAAGGTGAATAAATGCGTCTAGGGTCGTCAAAATGTTTTGTCAAAATGTTTTATCAAAACAAAACCCTAACTTTCACGATTCTGGGGACCATCGCTTAGCGCGATGGTCTCCTCTCCTGGTCCATTGCGCTACGCGATGGACCAAAGTCAACGCTGCCAAATTACAGGGAATCGCGTAGCGTGATGCCCCACCTTTAACACCCATCGCATTACGTGATGGGTCTCTTTTCTCAGCAAATCCAAATGACTGCCTCGGTAACGTGCTGGACATCCCGGGTCTTCATTCCATGCTCGTACAGGTCCAAATTAAGCGCGTTAAGTACCTGTGACCCGAAACACAATAAACATGTATGAAGTACCAAAGTTCCTAAACTAAACGAGTAAAACGACTAAGTTAACATACTAATATATGTACAAATAAACCGAACATCACCCATTATGTGTATATAAAGAGTGATTAAATTAACATCAATAACCTAATCGCAGTATCACACAAACATATTGGTTTTGTGTTCCTCTCTCTCTCTCTCCATAACCGGTTTCATAAAGAAACCATAAAACACATCCTAAACATCCTTTAGCGAGTAGGGATGGAAAAATAAGCCGAACCTGACGGGTATACCCGAACGACGAGTATTGGGCAGGGTATCTGATTTGTTTTGAAATTTTTTTGTGGGTCGGGCCGGGTATGGGATTTGGTGATACCTGGCCCGATTACCCGAAAAGACATACCCATTTACCCGAACTATATACCCGAAATAAAAATCCAAAATTTTTTTATTATTAATTTAATTTTTTCTTAACCTTTTGTATTTAAGATATGTATTAAAAAGCACTCCCTCCGTCCCATTTTAAATATCCATCTTTCCATTTTTTGTTGTCCCAATTTAAATGTCATTTTATACATATAAATTCAATTTCCAGTTTTGTCCTTACTATTACATACTCACTAAGTTATTGTCATTTTAAAGCTCATTATTGTCATTAACTTTGAGGACATTGTTGTCATGTTAAAGCTCATAAAATAAAATAATAAGATATTTCTTAATTTGTGTGTTTTGGGTCCCATGACATATAATAAGGGACCGGGGAAGTATTATTTATGTTTTATATGTTATCAAGTTTAACATAAAGTCTTATAAAAGTTATAGTACTATTATTTATTTATGATAACGTTTATATAGATGCTTGTGTGTCATATTTTAGTTTGTAACAACTCCTATATAAATAAAAATATATATGATAACTATAATAGTAAAAAAATCTACTTAAAAATACTAACGAATTTTTTTAACAATCTAATGGGTATACTCGATACCCGCGGGTATACCCGATACCCGACCGGTAATTACCTGACACATACTTGACGGGTAATGGGCATGGTATGGTACTGAATTTTATAACTGGGTATGGGTATGGGATTAGCAATACCCGCCCCGAACCTAACTCGTTGCCATCTCTATTGGCGAGTGCCCTTTATAGTGGAATCATCCAGAGTTTGAAAGTGAAGTTTGAGTGCCTTCGACCTCCTCAGGCTCAAGATTTCTTAAGTGTTATCTCTATTGAAAGATTGAGCCAATATATGTCGGTGTTGGAGTACCGGACCACCCTTTAAGTATCGGCTAATGATTCCTTTGTTCCCGGTAGATGAGCCATGCCAAGTTTGTCGCAAGGTTTGCTTGGATTCTTTTGGCGAGCAGGCAGTTAATTGCAAAGAGTTACCTAGGTTTAATTACAAACATGATTTGGTGAGGAATGCTCTATGCGATGTTCTTAAATGGGCCAGAATTTCGGCTACAAAGGAGGCCCCTGTCACACCCCAACCTAAGGCGGAAATGTCGGGGTGCGAACTGTTGGTTCACAGCTCACAAGGTACTATTATACAATTTAAATATGACAATAACTAATTAATTTATTTATTTAAAATTCCAATCAAGTACACAAAGTTTATACAATTTATCAAAATAAAAATAAAACACATATATCTTTTGTTTCATTAACTAAGGTCTCTCTAAGTGTTTCTTCATCTTAGCTTCAAACCAAATGATAATCTTGCAAATGCGTACAAAATAATATAGGTTTGTCAACACGAGGTTGAGTGAGAAAAATCACCAGTTTTGACATTAATAATAATGTATAAGTAAAATGAGCAAAACTGATATTGTGAGTATAAATTAATCAAACCATGAGCAAATAGTTGTGTCGGTTGACCATTGCCCAGCGAATCGGGCTTTGGCTACTATGACAAGCAAATACAAATGTGGGTGTCTGATGACTATCGCCTAGCGAATCAGGCTTTGGCTACTAAGACGGCGTATGATCATACTTACTGCAATATATTATGATGGACCTCTCCGAAAAACAATGAAATAAAACAACTAAACAAATAGCAAAATCATTCAATTGATAACACACAACACTTACAGTTTGCTAGTGAATAATATATAATATGTAAATACTGATAAGTATGCAAGTGTCCCAAAAATGTTTTAAAGCTGTAAAAAGTGGGGAATGACTTCTCACCTTCTTACTTAGGCAAGCTCACAAGATAATAAGAATAAATGAGTAAACTATCTTTTAATGCGTTGGCTAAGTTAATACACACAGACCTGAAACTTTGAGATAACAAACTACAATTAAAATTGAGAACAAAGCAGCTGGAATCAATCCAAACGGATGTCTAGAACTCCGGTTATGAGGTTTTCAATAAATAAGCGAGCTGGTACTGACCAGAATCCAAACAGCGAGTCAGAAGTCGGGTTTTGGTCAGTACACTCAAAATATCGATATAAAACTAAAAGTTTTCTAGACTGAAAGTTGGTTCTGACAAGAAGTGATAGAAATTGATTGGTCAACGTTGTTGACTAACATGCTCTTAAACGGGTCAGAGTTCAATTGAACCGTCAATTCTCCTCAATCACATAAATTGATCGAGGGTTATTGATCATTGAACAATAAGGGATAACTTTACAGAGGACAACTTACCCGGAAAGTGATTAGATTGGTGAGAAAACGGAGTCAAACACCGAGAAAATAACAAAGTCAACTCGAACACGAACAATTTTGAATAAAATAACAAAGAATGAAGAGGAAAACGTGTGTTTCTTGAGGGTGATGGCTGCTACAGTAGCTATTAGTGTTTAGAGAAGAGGTTTTCAGATTATAATGGTCTTTTTATATAGGATTAGTAAACAAATGCTAATTTTAGTCAAATAACTTGTTTAAGCAACATGATCTCGTTTAATGACTCAATCAACTGAAAATAAATCAAATTTCATTCTTGAAGAAGGGTCTAATGTATATGGGCATGTATCAAGTCTAGGAGGGTTTTCTTGGAGCTCAAAACACGCGATTTGGTCCAAAAATAAGTGATTTAGCATTAAAACACGAGTTGGGACTTAAAATAAACAAAATCTTGCTGATCTGATGGTCTGGCCGCGCCCATGACCAGCTAGGGGTTCTTGGTCACACTGGGTAATTCCTGACCACTTTTTTTTTTTTGTCAAATTTCGTCCCTGAAGTTCCGAAAATGCACTTTTTAGCTATTTTAAGCAATTTTAAGAGTTTTTAAGGGCTATTTGGCATGATTGATACTTATGAAATTGTAATATAAGTTAAACCAAGTTAAATACCAATAAATATAAGTATTAAATAGTTTGAAAGATCCAAATTACATTCCCGAATCGGTTTAAAAATAAACAAATACAAATAAGAAAAATCCGAGATGTTACAGGCCCCGTAAACTTTCTTACGGATCCTTTGGAAGGAAGATCTACTTTACGACTGCCCGATATTCTTGTTTTTGGGTGGGTACGGAGGAAACACGCATGTGTGGATCTCACAGGAGTGTCCCCTCTTGTTGGGTTTAGGGACAACGGGTTTGTAGTAGGTCAGGGGGCATTGAGGGCGGCATCTGGCAAGATTGTTAAACACGAGAAAGCCTGTTTGGAGAATCAACACGTGTTTATCCCCTTTGCCTTTGACACATTTGGGTTCTTAGCTTCGGATGCCGTGGACCTTCTGAAAGAAGTTTAGAATGTCGTGCATAGTAATTTATCGGCCCATAAGAACCAAAACCTTGTTTTTAGTAGGATTGAGTTTGCTATCGAAAAGGGGGTTGCAGCGCAGCTTTTTGCCCGCTTACCTGCCACTTCATTGTAAATCGTTTGGTTGTTTTTGGTAATAAACAGTTACTTGTTAGTACTAAGTTTGATGCAATTGATATTAGGAATCCTTAATTATACATCTTAAAGGGTAACTCAACCGAGCTGACAATCATGTCGTCTACATTCTTCTCTGCTGCAGTTACCACTCTACCTGCTGTAACAGGTTCATATGTTTATTATTATTCATGTTTTCTATTACTTACAATAATAACTGATCACCATGTATTTGCTTCAAAAGTCAAAACATAAATTTGGTTGTGTGTAAATATTAATCGCCAAGTACCATTCTAGGCCATTCAAATTTAAGAAGAAACTGTTATTCACCAACTACATATATGTAAATGTTTAACACGCAAGTGGACAACTTACTAAATTGATTAATTACATATAAGTCAAACACTTAGGCTAAATTTAATCGCATAATCATGAACGAAAATTTGCACATGTCCAAAAGTGAGTATGTCAAATAGATGATTGAGTATTATTAGCATTGCGTCTCATGTATTTTATAATCAAGGTCTTAATCTGGGTAGCAAATTAACGAATATATCCATCTGTGTATTAGTCATGTATCTAAACTTACCATACAATTAAAGCAAAATGATTTTTTTCAAATGACATCGCTTCCACATAGGATGCCACATAAAATCTATCTGAGCAGTTATATTATATTTGGAAGTCCTAATAAATAAGTTATAGAAATATTCTATATGAATGAAGTTAATATTTGAATATGTTATATAGTGATCTTAACATTTCTTTTAATAACACGGGTCACTATCCAATGCTGTATTTAAAGAGGTTTGTAGAGATTAAGAATTATCAGTTTTTGTTTATCATTATTTATATCATATTAATCCACAAGATATGCTATTATGTATATTATTAAATTTAACCTTTTTGCTGTACTTTTTTAACAACTTGCATATCACACATGCTCTATCATAATAAATATGTATGCAAAGGTACTTTCTAGTTGCATGTATAATGACACACACAGTTAAATAAATAATTGTGTTCAACAAAATAAATATTTGTGTTATATATTTAAATTGAAATATTTAGATTTAGTCTAGTTTGTTATAGAAGTTAGTCAACCTCCTTAGTTAGCTCCTGTAAATGTGCATGTATATTATTATTTATATGTGGAATGTAAATCAACAGAATCATTCAAAGCCAATAATTACCTTTCACTATATGGTATCAAAGCCTTCCTAAACTCTAACGAGTATTCCGATCAACATCCTTTGTTTTTCCATCGCCACCTTCCATGGCCAACCAAAAAACCATCATTCATGTTCCAGCCACAACCCACTTCAACATTAAGCCTACCACCATGAACTTTACTGTATGGCGCAAGCATGTTAGTCCACGCTCATTGGACTTGAACTCGATGACTTCATCACCGACAACACTAACCCACCAGCGAAAACTATAACAGACAACAATGTCACAAAATCAAACCCATACCAAGTAGTCTGATATTGCAAAGATTAGAACATGTTCAGTGCCATTCTCTACTCTTGCTCCGACACCATTCAGATGGTGATCGCATCTGCATCCACCGCGAAAGAGGCTTGGGGCCACCTCACAGCCATGCTCGCTAGCACTTCCCGGTCAAGGATTACTTCCTTGAAACCAAAACTTGCAAAAAATCCTAAAGGAAATAGGCCCGTTTATGATATCCTAAATGATATGCGCTCATAGCCGATGAACTCGCACTCGTTCAGAATTTCATTCATGAAGAAGATCTCCTTGTGCATATCCTCAGCCAACTTGGTGAGGAATATAGTTCGATTACTGCAGCCCTCAAAGTCCGGGAACAACCAGTTACATACCCAGAACTTTTTGATAAGCTAGTTGAATTTGAACGGTCTCTCAAAGAAGCCGAAGCTACTGCTCCTCCCATAATATCCACGACCAATTTTTCACAAAGGCAACAGGGCCATTCGCAATCCCGGTCCTTTTCGGACTCCTCTAACAGGAACTCCCATTTTCAAGGCGACTCTCAATCGAAAGGAAACATGCCCTCTAGCTATCAGACGGGCTCATCAACTAGCAACAACAAATCTAATATGTTTTGTCAATTCTGCTCGATTACGGGTCACGACACGAGTGAGTGCCGTAAGCTTGTAACATTTCTGAAAGAGAACAACATGATTCTCAGCCCAGATCCTATGGGTCGTGTTGCCAACGCAATCTCTTCCGAGTCTTAGGTGACACCCGCATCCAAACCATGGATGTTTGACAGTGGTGCCGCCCACCACTCAGCGTCATGTCTGTCATCACTCAATTCGGTCTCAGAATATGGAGGACCCGATGAGATCCTCCTAGGTGATGGTACAAACCTCTCTATTTCTCATACCGGTTCTACAAATATTCATACTTCCACTTGTAAATTAGCTTTACCAAACAGTCTTTATGCCCTAAAACTTAAAAAAATCTTATTTCTATTGCAAAACTATGTAGTACTAACCATGTTTCTGTTGAATTCTTTCCTTTCCATTTTTTTGGAGGATCCCAAAACGGGGGCGGCACTCATGGTAGGGAATAACATTAATGATGCATACTACATCAACTGTCTAACTCCAAGTCCTCAAGTCAACTCCACCGTCTCGGCTTCTCCTATCCAATAGCATCACAAACTTGGACACCCTTGTTTACGTACTTTTAATAATATTTGTAAAGACTTAGGTCTTCGTTTTAAGTCTTTGTCTAGTTCCGCTTTTCATTTTCAATTGTGTGATATTAATAAAAGTCACAACTCGCAAGTTGACTTTGGACCAAATACATTTACCACATCTAAAGCATTGCAACTTCTTTACTTTGACGCATAGGGATCGGCTCAAAAATCAATTGATGGTTTTTTATATTATGTGGTGTTTGTTGATTATTACACAAAATATGCTTGGCTATTTCCCATGAAATATAAATCTAATGACATATTATGTGATTTTTGTTGATTATTACACAAAATCAAAAACGCCTATCATTTCTATTTTCACCGATAATGGTGGCGAGTACCAAGAACTTGCTTCATATCTTCAATCCACGGGTATATCTCATTACACCACACCTCCACATACGCACAAACAAAACGGTGTTGCTGAGCGCCGTCATCGGCATATTGTTAAGACTGGTCTTGCACTACTACACTATGCGGGCTTTCCTCTCAGTTTTTTGATCTCACGCTTTTCAAATTACCGTCTACCTTATCAACCGTCTACCGACACCTATTCTTGCAAGCAAAAGTCCTTTTCTTTCACTTTATGGCATTTCACCTACTTACATAAAGCTCAAACCTTTTGGGTGCCTTTCCTACCCATGGCTTCGTCCTTGCTCAACCTCCAAACTTCAATCGCGCTCTCAACCATGTATTTTTCTAGGTTATTCCTCGGAAAAATCCGATTATAAGTGTCTTGACCCACACACTCATCATCTATATCACGCTCGACATGTGGTGTTTTTGGAAGATCAATTTCCATAAAAAAAATCCTTCAAACACTCCACTCACCCTCCCAACAGTAGATGAATTTTTATCTTTTACCAAATTATCTTCTCCCTCTATACATGTGGGACCTCCCACCAACACAGCCCATCCACCCATGCATTCTGATCCATTCATACACCCTAATCAGTTTCCTAACATGCAACACACATATACTCTACCACTTTCCACTATCCCTCCCTCCTCACTTACTTAATCTCAAGAATCACATGAAGTGGAATCGTACATGTCTCCCTCATCATCTCCCATTACCCAATCTCACTCATCATCAAACTCGGTTCCGTCCTCTCCTCAATCACCACCTTCAACTAACTTACCAACTACTCCCTCTTCTTAATCTACTTCTTCCTCGTCCACAATCAACCCCACTTCACCATCCTCTTCCAATCGCCCACCACGTAACAGAAAGCCTAACACAAAATACTATAACTCTGCCTTTGTTAATCATACTACCCTTATCCCTATACCGACTGCTCTTGAACCCCACACTTACAACCAAGCATCAAAGGATCCTGTTTGGCGAAAAACCATGGATGACGAGTATAACGCATTGCTTAATCACACGTGGAAGCTCGTTCCTTCACATTCTCGTCAACCGATTGGTTGTAAATGGGTGTTTCGTATAAAGAGCCATCCCGATTATAACAAACCATAAAACAATAAAAGAAAGGTGAAGAAATAAAACAAGCAGAAGGAAGAATGGAGAAAGAAAATGGAATGTTTCCATCTTGGTATAAATAAGAATGTGAGTTCTTGTCTCACATTGCTAGATTATAAAACTTGTAAGCTTTTTATAAGAAAGAGAGTTCATATGATAATATTCTTTTGTGACAAAACACACCCAGTGGTCCAAGCGGAGGGTACAAAGCACCCGACGCGCATGGGCTCGGGCACGGGAGAAGTGCGATGGGTGCAATGTGGCGCTTTGATGGTGCACTTTGCACTTCGCACGCTCAAATCGCCTGAGAGCCACCTTAGTGTTTTTGAAAACTAGTTCCTTCTCGCTATGCGAAGGAGTAAAGTTAAGTCCCTTCATGTTACACGAAGCATTATAAGGTATCCAGAAAATCTTTGTCCTTCTCGCGACGCGAAGAATTATTTTGCGCTACGCGACGTGATAGTCACGTAATGGTGACACATTGCCTGCCATGTGGCATAATGATGTGCTAAAAATAGTTTAATATTATTAACTAAAATTACGCTACTCTAGACACTAAGTAATAAATTCTAGACTCTTAAACTTAACTAAACTACTAACCGGCAAGTGAACCGGTCAACTCTAGTACAGCTAAGTAAGTCCGGGTATCGAACCCACGAGACTCTTTAAATTACGTAAACTAACTAAATTAGACTTAACTATAGACACGACTATTTATTTATTAGTATTGGGGGGTTTTACTAAAAACTAATATTAAATTAATCACTAAAACTAAAGACGACTAAACTTAGAACTTGGGCTTAATTCAGATGATGATGAGCAACCACCTAGGCTAGAATCCCTATTGTATCAATTGTCAATTAGTTGGAAAATGCATGTTATGGAATTGGGATCATAAAATCTTCACTTAAAGAAAACCTGAACAGGACCCCTGACCCTTCTCAAGACGACACCTATGGATTTCTATTAAGTTCTTAAAAATACCACTTTAATTAGACTCCCTTAAGGTCACTAACTTATTTTATGATAAGTACCTCTATAAGAAATCCTATCTTACAGCGTGGAAATCAAAGGTAGTTTAAAGCATTCACTCGACTAGACAAATAAGGCTGAAAATCAAGCCTAGACGAACTCCTTACGAAGAACTAAATCTAGCAATCTTAAACAACCAAGACTTATCATATAATCTATCACCTCTCAGCTATTTAGATTAATAGCACACTTAGGCCTATTTGATTTATTAATATTGTTCCTATGGCTTTATTGCAAGTCAACCATAAACTAGTCAAAAACACACAGTAGATGACCTAACCAAATCCTATCATATGACAGAAAATCACCAAGGAAACTGTGAAACAATAAAATTCACCAAACAATCCTAAACATACATATGCATCGAACGAATAACAATAAACCTTTTACTTAATCATAAACCATAACTAAAACAAAATCCAAACTAAAGTCTAATGTCAACAAAAGTTCATCATAAAGCCTAGGCGGTCTAAGGGTTTAGTCAAAAACCATACTAAAAAACAAACCAAATAAATAAGGTTCAAAAACTGACTTCATAAAGAAAACAATAAAACAAAAGCTCTCTGGTTGGCCAAAGGCTTTCCCTTGTCTTCTTCTCTCTTGCGTGACCTCCCCAGACAGTGGCGCCCCCTTTCGAACTTTTATAAAATAAAAATATTCACGTCCAAAAACTAATCTACCAAAAACCCTCAAATCCATCGGTTATTGGGCTGTTGAATCTTTTTATCAGTTAGCATCCGGCCCATTTGAATCCTTGCTCCAAAATATAATTATTTTCTCTCTTCTTTTTTTTCTTTTTGTGGTCCACCAGATGTGAGCATACCTGTTTGTGATAATTTTGAAAGATATAATAAATATATTGTGTAATTCAATTCAATTTATACTCCCACATGGCCACGTATTAGTTTCAGGCACTTTCTCATTTTGCTTTTATATTTGTTTTAATTGAAATTCATAATACATGAAAACAAATAAAATATTAATAGATTATTAATTAAGCAATCATGCAATATGCACCGTTCAAAACATGAGTAAACAAAATAATAGAGTATGTAGTATTATTCTTGAGTCCATTTACTCGTTTTAGTTTGATGTCTCTTAGAACTTTAAAATCTTACACATGAGCCAATTAAGAATAATATTCAATACAAATCTGGCACAAAAGAACTTAAAAGTGTAAGATATATTTATATAATTATATGTATATTTTAGACCATATCACATAAGTAGGGCTGACTTGATAGCCCTATGTTTACTTCGCATGACGTGAAGCATTTGTTGGTGTTGGTTCGCACTAAGCGAACTGACCCAGTTTTAACAATAAATAGGATGGAGATCCAGACTTCAGTCTGCACACTTCCCATGATTTCTCTCTCTTTTTCACATATAATAGTGTTGGTATAATTCCCGAGTGTAGCGATACCCTATCCGATTGAAAGAAACTTTTATACGCGAATCCGAAAGCTCTGCCTGAACAAGGCAAGACATTGTGCCATCTTATAAATTTTCTAGTATCGTGATTATCGTTATGATTATGGGGTTTATACTAACTTAAATATACTACATTGTGCTTAACCTAGGTGCATAATATCAGGAGGCTTGTTAATTGTAAAATTTCAAGGTGAGACATTCGAGTTTTTATATAACTCACATTTGCGTGAAACAACTAATTTTTCAATACTGTCATGATGCTTTTCTAAACTTATTAAACTCATGAAACATAGTCCAAATGTTTTAAATATATTTTCAAATGATTTTAATTAAATTACAGTGATTAAGTCTTTGTAGACTTACGAGATTGTTACTATTATTATTGTGGGGTTTTGTATACAAGGTTTCCCTACTGGGCCATTACACGTTACTTATTAGACAAGTGTTAGCCAATAAGTAATATGACCACAGTCACAGATACGGTCGAGTGACAAGTACCTTTCGGTAATTTGTAAGAAGACAGATGTAAAAACATCTTAATGTTGTAAATGTAAAATGTGTCATTTATAAATGAATGTATTCATCATTATTTTACTGATTAAATATTTTTAAACATGTTTCAGATGACTTGTTAGAGACAAGAAATGATACTTGCAGGCTTTCAGCTTAAATAAGTGGTTTGTCACCAGAATAAAGAATTGTGTTCAACAATTCTAGTTGCATGTATAATGACACACACTACTAAATAAATAATTGTGTTCAACAAAATAAATATTTGTGTTATATATTCAAATTCAAATATTTAGATTTAGTCAAGTTTGTTATAGAAGTTAGTCAATCTCCTTAGTTAGCTTATGTAAATGTGCATATATATTATTATTTATATGTGGAATGTAAATCAACATAATCATTCAAAGCCAATAATTCTCTTTCACTAAAGCATGATTATCATACAGACTTGAAGACGAGATCTAAAGAGTCGCCGAGTAAATAAAAACTCCAACACAGTGTATAAACCTTAAGAATTTGTTTCATTAACCTATATATAGCGAAAAAGTTGTAAAATATACCAACTTTTGGCAGTGGTTACCTAATCAGAGGTTCTCCAATGCAGCTCCACTTGAAGATAATTATTGGACATTTCGTTACCTTGTTTAACTTGGTATAACTCGTTTGTCCATTTGATGTTAACCACACTTGCAAGGCTTATATCGACCCAACCATGTGATCCCTATTGAAAAAAGTTATTATACAAACTAATTATAAGTCTCGTAACGAAAGTTAAGCATAATCATACCTTTCCAAGAGTTAGTCCCATCCATGAATCATTAATCACTTCCAAATGCAGGTTTTTCATTGGTGGCTGTTCTAACACAAATGTAAACTCTTTAAGCCACTTTGGCTTGTTGGTATTCATCATAGACTGCAATGACCCAAATCAAAATTCCAAGAAATATCGTAAGAGGCTCTTGCAACAATGCTACTACAACTTCAAAAATTAAAAGCTAAAACACACATGGGTTTTCCTTATTTTGCCATGGAAAAGCAAAGAAACTGATGTATGTGCATGACGGCTTTCATCATCTAAATTGGCGCCCTGGATTATAATCACAAGTTGTCCTCCATCCTTAGGGGTCCCTACAGGAGCCTTTAGAACTGAACTATATGCATTTGTAATATTAATGCTAGCCGGCTTGTACAACACTTCAACTTTGAGATAACCAATTTGCTGATTGCTACCCTTTACAGCGAGTTTACACGTCATTGGAACTTCCGGAGTAAGATCTGACAGCTTCATTGTAGCCTCTCCCATGCAGTTATGTTGTGTTACCTACAAAACAAAGAACAATCCTTGAACTACTCATGTCTGTGTAATTCGATATGCGTTTGTAACCATAATGTGTAAGTATTAAACATTTTCCTTAAAGATATCATCACATTTTGTATGTAGTAAACAATGATTAGCCTTGGGGATTTCATTAACTTACCTTGATATTTTTGATTTTATCAAGATGGAGCTTTTTGAAAGTGAAAATCACAAGAACATCACGTTGACCAACAATATTAGCAAAATATAGGCATTGATATTTTTGACAAGAAATTTCATCCAATTACAATAACAAGTGCCCGAACAAGTCAAATCTTGTGTCACGTAAACGCAAGATGCATGTGCATCTTGCGCTAAGTTATTAAAAAATTCCTGTGCTGGCGATGTTGGATGAGCGGGTGTGTGTCGGCTGGAGATGGTGATGCTTTTAGGTTGAGGTTGAGGATAACAAGTGTAGGTTGAGGTTGCCAAAGATTGTTTAATGTTTTTAGATCCCTCGCTCTAGGGACTTACGGGCAGTAAGAGGAGGAGGGGGGACACTTGTGCTTCTCTCTCTCTCTATATATATATCTCTGACACACACATATATATAATAAGCCATTAATGGGGCTTTAAACCATAGCGTAGCTTTATTAAAGAGGGTTTCGAAGCCCCATTTCCTGTATGGCCATGACGTGGAGGGGGCGGCGAAGCCCCTCCACAATCGGTCTTACTATTTCAATTGAAAGAGTGGTGGGACTAAATTTATTATTATTATTATTATTATTATTATTATTATTATTATTATTATTATTATTATTATTTATCAGTAAGTGAATTTTGGTTATTCATGCACACTTAATAGAAAATTTTACACCCCAAAGTTGGGTCTCAATAATGTCTTGTCAAAAGGTGTAATATTTAAAAAAATATGTATTAAATCCTTAATTTATGTAAACCTATGACTGCACTTTGTTATCACAAAAGTTCAAATGTTGGAATTTGAAATGGATGATCTAGAGTTTGTCAAGTCCTTCACTCAAGGTCAAAATTGTAGAAAGCCTTGATCAAAAGACCGGTTTTGTGATCCCCCCCCCCCCCCCCTCCCCTTTTTGAAAATGTACAATGAAATGAAAGTTAACTTATTTGGGTTTATGAAAAGAGAACTTACCGATACGTTGTTATAAACAAGTATAAATAGTTCTTGAACATGAAATTTTTTCACATATAGAGAGAATTCTTCAACCCATGCAGCAATCACCCTGTTGTTGTACTTCCTAGTTGTTATCATATGTTGTAATGGAGCATAACGATCTATATAGAGTACCAAGTAATCACTCCAATTATTATTCTTCCAAGATTTAGTGAAATGCTGATCAACGAAAGGATCTCCAAGTATTTTCACACTCAAGATTCCTGCTCCATAGTCACCTGCCATTTCCTAAATAATTCAAATATTCAATGGCTTGTTCTTGTTGGGTTTTAGCATCTATTTTAGAGTATTAGTTGAAACATTTTCACTAATCTAGCAACGGAAGCATGATAATATTTACAACCTATTGTTAATTTTATGAAACATACCAATATGTAACAAGGCTAAAACCCGAAATAGGATCAATCTACAAGAACAATAGGCTAACAATATGTAAAAATATAATAACTCTTTTACCTCAAAAGAGTAGGATGATATGAAGAGGAAGATGGGCTAGCCTCCAAGAGTAGGATGCCTCAAGAGGTGATACCCACGAGCAACACCGGACGAGTGTTAGGACGAGAACACGAGAAACCGACCACCCGAGCCCTCCTTCCTTTCCTTGTTTCGGCCGAACCTTAGGGAGAGGGAGAGAGGAGAGTTTTTTTTTTTGTTTCATTTATATATATATATATATATATAAAACTAGCCTACACTATTATAAAACTATTTTATAATCTTTTCTTAATTATTTAACCAATTAAATAATTAAATAAATAAATAATCCAAATTATTTATTTTAATCTTTCAAGTGCAATTTTTCAGAAAAACCGATTTCCTAAACTTTGTGTTCGGTATTCGTTTAAAGATCATATCTTAAACAAATACAATCCGGTGTCTATCTAGCTCGTTATTGGGTATGACCCGACTTGGATCAAGCACAGTTAGCCACATTAATCTAAATAAGTGTCTCGGGCATACGAAATTCCAACAGTTCTAGCTATATATTAAAATAATTATTTTCTATAAGTCTCATAGATCTGAATTAAAGTTGGTTGTTTTATTGTTGGCTTATCAACACCAGTTTGTTAATTTTTCTTTTACAAATGAAGAGTATAACTTACTTGAAATACAAGTGCCCTTTCAAGTGCACTCACGATCTGTGTCATCAATGGACGTTCCTCGCGCTTTCTGTTTAAACATCGGTAAGCTATATCCGCAAAAAGCTTCAACGAAGACATATTTACTTCATCCTTTATATTACTATAAATAAGTTCACTTTATTTTGTTTTGTTGATAGTACTCTCGTGTGAATCCTGCCAAAGGCCGGAGATTCTTACCATAACATAACCTCCCACACAAAACCTCAAACAACACCACGCCAAAAGAGTAAATATCTGACTCTTTTGTTAGTAGCCTTGTCTCGTGGTACAACAGATCAATATACCCAAGTGTGCCAGCAGGATTGGATACCATAAATGTGAATTGCTTATTAGCAGGAGCAAATTTGGAGAGGCCAAAATCTGAGATCTTGGCATTCCAGTTGTTATCTAGTAGAATATTGGAACTTTTAATATCGCGATGCAACATTCTTAGTTTCGTCTCACCAGGGGTATGAAGGTACGCTAGTCCTTGAGCCGCCCCAACACAAATCTTAAGGCGTTGAACCCATGTGAGACTGTCGCTGGCAAGATAAGAATCTAGACTTTTTTTTAGGCATACCCATACACGAGAATCTTCTCGCCATCATCGTCACAATACCCAAAAAGAGAGATAATAATTTTATGTTTATAAAGCGAAAGTACCATGATCTCCTTCCAGAATTCGCAATCTCCTTGTCCAAATTTACGATCTAAACGCTTCAAAGCAACCATGGTCTCGCCCCTAGAATGAATAAGTTTTCCCTTATAAACTTTCCCGAATCCTCCACGGCCGATATAATTGTCATCAGAGAAGTTGTTGGTAGCTAATTTTGTGGCTGCTAGTTGTATTTTGAGGTGTTGATATTGTTCTATGCCAGACATTATTTTGATGGTGGAAGAGAAACAGAAAGAAGAATTTACTAAAAGCTTCAAGTTTAGTGTTTATATAGAGAGCTTGAAGGAGCAATGCATTTAACAATAGAGAAGCATTTTAAATTCTCTCTCAGAACTATAATGGCCCTCGAATTGAACACGAACTAAACTTGGAGAATATTTTGGCACAACTTACAAATTTTATTAATCAAGAAAATAACTCAAAACTTGATCAATTCTCCAATACCCCTTACATGAATTCTTTGGGGTTATATAGAGGCTCGATTACAACTAAAGTAAAATACAAACTCCTATTTATCTATTAAATAAAATTCCATCTCTATCTAATAAATAAAATAGATAATTATCTCTAATTATAATAATTAATTAATTAATGAGATCGATCCATTAGCTAGAACCGGCCCCACTTTCCTGACGCATAACTCGGTTCGGGAATTAACTCCAACAATCACCCCCTTAATTTCCGAACCAGAATAAGTGGACCTTTAACTTCAAACACATCTCATTGTTCCTTTTGATTTGACCCACAATCTTGACCTTCTCGGCTTTCACAACCATATTGGTCCTCATCATCTTGGTCTTCACTTCTCGAATCTTCTCTTGATCCATGACTTTGTTCTTTCGGCTCTCCCGAACTCGACCTCCTTTATGACCATGTCTCCGACCATTACCTCGGTCGTATGAACTCGCATAACCACTCCTTTGGTTGTGATTCTTGTCATCTAATCGAGCGAACAACAGTTTTCTTTGATCATCTTTTGTTCCCGAATCGTTTAACTTTTTCTGAATCGGCGTGGATTTCTTAACATAACCCGGAACTCCGACTGTTAATTTAATCGTGTATAACCGGTTTCTCGTTTGAAACGACTTCATCACAAGTTTACCCCCCGTCATCATACAAGAGCAAATAATTCTCCTTCATACGGACATCACATCCGTTCTCCGTTGGTTGACCGAAACTTATTATATTATCTTTCAAACTTGGTATAAAATAAACATCGGATAAAACCAGATCATCTCCGGTTTTCGATTTTAATAAAATCTTCCCTTTATCGATATATCAACACAGGACCCGTCCCCGAATTTTACCTTACCCGTTATATTTTTGTTGAGTTCGGAAAAATACGACTGGTTACCTGTCATGTGGTTCGACGCTCCGTTGTCGAGATACCAAGTGCCTTCTTCCATTTTCTCGGCTTCAAGCCTTTTCAGGCTAACTCGTTCTTTGTTTAAGTAAACCGTCTTGTGAAGATTTAAATAACCAACCGGCTCACTATCTGCTTGTTCTTTTGTTTCAGCCAGATTTGCTTCCTGGTTTGCTCGTCTTCGTTCCGGACACGAGGACACGAAGTGTCCCATCTCGTCACACCGAAAACACTTAATCTGGGAGCGGTCTTTTCTTTCTCTTACCCGTCCTTCGGTTTTGTACAATCCTTATCCTCCGGTTTCTCTGCCTCTTCCACGTTTCCATGAACTCGGCCCACCTCTACCTCGGCTACCGGACTGATCATGCGATTTGCCTTTGTAACTACTTTCCGATCTATTGAAAAGTAAGTGACTTTGAGACTCAGAACTCTCCCTCGTAGACGTTCCTCAAACGCCTTAAGTCTTCCAACAACATCTTCAAACCTCATACTATCGAGATCAACAGTTTTCTCGATTAAGTCTACAGGTTGAAGTATTTGTCTGGAACCGCGTCGAGTAACTTCTTCACCAAAACATCTTGCTCGAATACGTAACCAAGACCTGTTGCCTTTAAAACCATACCGGTTATTTTTCCTGCAAACTGATCAATAGTCTCGTGTTCCGCCATCTTGAGTTTCTCAAATTCACTTTTCAACGTTAGGAGCCGAGCCTTTTGGACTCACTCGGCCCCAACAAACTGTGCTTTCAAAGCCGCCCATATTTCTCGTGCATTCTTGTATTGAGCAATCTAAAGAAGAATATCCCCTTCCACAACTTGAAATAAAAACGACCTTGCTGTTTTATTATTCTTCGCATCAATACCCGCACCTTCTTCTAGTTGAAAGACTTCCCATAACCCTTGATCGTCCAAAATCGCTTCCATCACAATCGCCCATGTGATGTAATTGGTTCCGTTCAACTTTGTAACCTGTAATGATATCCCCCCGGTCACTTTGGGTTGGATTATCGGCCTTTTTTTTCTTCCAACGGTAAACACTTAATGATGTCGAACTCCTTTGCTCCAGTCCGTTGGAAAAAACACAAACAAATTATCCCCGAACCACTTTTCAAAACCGAACCCGTTTGCTCACAACACCCCAATCACAAATACCACTTGAAGAAAAACAAATTTTGTGTGAAAAAAAGTTAATTGAAACAAATTATTCTGGTTCCTTTTCCTTTTCGTAACCTGTGCACAACAACTTTTTCTTTTAACACATTTTTCAAAAACAAGAACCACCAAAAGACAAAACCTGCTTGTTTGTCTTCTTGGTTAAAAGGGAAACACAAACAGAAACCCTAAATCTTAGCTTCTGAATAAACCAAAACTCACGCCTTTTCTTCTAACCAAGAACCCACCTTGTTCTTGATCCAAAAATGACGCTTGTATTCTATTCGATCCCCTAAAACCTGCCGATCGACACCTCCAGAAATCGATTAGAACAGCCCCTTCGAAACAGGACCTACTATTGAAAGAACCTGCGCCTGCTTTCTGTTGTTACTCGACTAGAACACGTCCTTCTGTTCAATCGACGGCCCTAGCTTCGCTTCTTGAACAAACCCAGTTGAATCTTGGTCTGCTCCTGCGATATTCAGGTTATTCGATCCTTGCTCTGATACCAATTAATGTCCCAGATCGAATTGAACACAACTAAACTCGGAGAATATTTTGGCACAACTCACCAATTTTATTAATCAATAAAATAACTCAAAAACTTGATCAATTCTCCAATAACCCTTACATATATTCTTTGGGGTTATATAGAGGCTCGATTACACCTAGAGTTAAATACAAACTCCTATTTATCTATTAAACAAAATTTCATCTCTATCTAATAAATAAAAATAGATAATTATCTCTAATTATAATATTAATTAATTAATGAGATCGATCCATTAGCTCGAACCAGCCCACCTTCCCGACCCATAACGAGGTTCGGGAATTAAATCCAACAAACTAACCATCATACTGACCATTGCATTAAATATATATATATATAATTCTATTTAAATCACCCAAATTCGACTGACTTTTCTTTATTAAAGAACTTAGTTTAATATATTTGACCTATTGAATCCTTAACCTCTTATTCCACAATTAATTATTCTATCACTCTATCAAAGTGGGAATGTGAAAATTATAGAACATACACGAGATGTAACCAAGTTAGGGTTTATCAAAAGTCAAACTGAGTTAGGGTTTGAGAGATTGCAATCATTTTTTTTAGTTATATTTTCTTATTAATATAAACGAGAGTTTTATGGTTATTTTGTGTTTGTTTATCGATCAAGACTTGCATTGGTATCAGAGGCAACTTCAAGAAATCGATAAGGAGGGTTCAGTCAACCCGTGATCGTCGATCGAGACAAGGGTCGACGACGGGCCGAGATTTGGTGACCAAGGAAACTTTTAGCTGTTTGTCGATCAAGTTGTGATGGAAGGAGTAACACCTGAAGTCGATCAAATACGTGAACGACAGTGGAAGTACGATCAAGTTGGATAAGAAAATCCGTGACTAGGGTTTTGACGTGGTGATCAAGACTTGTTTACGGTGTACGATCAAATCCATGATCAAGGTACTTAACATTTGTTTGATCGAAGATTAAGTGTCCGTTTTGGTGTTGATCGATCAAGGAGCCCCGTTAACACCTTTTGCGATAACAAAGAAAAGAAGCCAAGTTTGTTTAGGTTGTTCTCTATTTTTGTGGTTAGTCAAAGAAAAGAATTATATTTTTGTTTGGTTTTTGTGATAATTACAGGGTGTCACATAAACCAAAATAATTAAATAGGAAATTGATTTTTGCTTAGGAAGAAAAGAAAAAAGATATTTTGAGCAATTAATTTTCTTTGGAGTAGAAGTTTCCAAACAAATGGGTTTCGTTTTGAAAAGAGATTCGAGGCTATTTCGGTTTGTACGCTTCAACATGTTGGATAAGTGGTTCAATTAAGAGTTTTTTTATATAGTTTAAACGAGTTAAGTTTCGGCTAAGGTTTTGATTTGATGTATGTGCTTGTATTTTGATTCAAAACTAAAGAAGATTAAGGTAAATGATGTTCACTCGATTAGATGACCAATATCGCATCCAAAGGAGTGGATATGCGAATTCATACATCCGAGAGAATGGTCGAGGACAGGGTCACGAGCTGGTCGAGTTTGGGAGAGCCGAAGGAACATAGTTATGGATCAAGATGAGTTCTAGGAAAATCAAGATAAAGACAACATGCTTATAGTCGAAGGACCAATCACTCCGAGTCGGAAATTAGGGGATGATTGTTAGACGTAATTTCGAACTCCAAGTCACAAGTTAGTGGTCTTGAGGGACCAATAATGACAAGTTTTTCATAATTTGTTATGTTTCCTAACTACAAAATGTTTCCTAATTGTTATGTAATTATAACCGGTAATGTTTTGGCTAGCAAGTTAGGTTAGTTTATATAAACTAACTTATGGTTAGACATATAGAACAACATGAGATGCAACCGAGTTAGGGTTCATCTCGAGATACACATTACCAAGTTAGGGTTCATTAAAAGTCAAACCGAGTTACTGTTTGAGAGATTGTAATAAGTTTTTTTAGTTATATTTTCTGATTAATATAAATGAGAGTTATTCGTTTAGTTTGTATTTGTTTATCGATCGGGACTTGAGAGTTTACTTCTTTCTATCGCAATCTTATGTTCTATTCCAACCTTGTGGTAGGTCTCAGCAAAGTAACAGAAATTACAGATGCAACAAACCCAAAATCAACTAAACCAAATATTGGGATTATTCAATCTATGTTTCGGTTTGGTTTTGGCAGACAAAATTTGTTTCAACAGTTAAATAAACAATCAAGACACATATTCTTCGGAGGTAAAAGAAATTTTACATCACCTTATTAGGATCTTTCATGAGAGTGATGCTATCATATTTTCCAAACCAAATAACCAATCTTTATAAAATTCAACAGATTGTCCTATCTAAACTTCAAGAAAATATCCTCATTTTTAAGATAAATTGCAGCTTATTCGAGGGCAACCATCCACTCAAGTTTTAAAAGTCCTAATCCTCTATCTCCAAACCACTACAATTAAAGCAGGTGTCTTTTAGGAAAATGATACCTTCTAGTGACTGATGACGACCTTGGCCCCCAAACCACGCGTCTTTTAGGAAAACGATACCTTCTAGTGACTGTGACGACTAGTATGTCTAAGTCGTTTCTTCAAATTAACCTTTGTCATATCTAGTTTCCCAGTTGCTTTTCTGTTGTTTGCCGCTTTCAATAACTTAGTATGTGTCTATAGAGGGAGGGTAGCAAAGCTACCCACGGATCCCTTATCCGACCCGCGGATCGTCAAAAGACATCCGCCACCCATGGATCCATTACCCAACCCGCGGATCGCCAAAAGGCATCCGCCGCGAGGAACACGTGGACTAGCAAAGCCATTCATAATCCAAGATACGCTTTGTGGATCTCCATTATAACCCGCGGACGAGCACCCGCGGAAGGAATCCACAAAACAACTCAAGGGACTCATCACACGTATGATCCCCACGTGATATGGAAGAGCAGTTGTAACAAACTACTTCTAGAAGATTCCCTCAAAACCTCCTGATTGCGACATCGGCCAGTGGAAAGAGGACACCTGGACACATAATGGCCATCCCACGACGTGCACAGATAATGGCTATACCATAAACGGGTCCAGGCTGTCACATCCAATAAAGGCTCAACACGTGTCCATCCAGGCAGAAAGGGAATAACTTGACTGTGACAACTCCACCAATCACCTTCCCTCCACCTTCGGGTATAAATACGAAGATCATCTCTTCAAGGTATTCATTCACACTCTCAAGCCTTACGCAATATACCGGTACTCGTATTATTTCCGATTAAGATACAGTACTGATTCTCACGCCGGAGGGTGGTTACGGGAAGACCCCCCACTCTGTCCTTCCCGTAACGAGACCCAACGGTGTTCTGTTTTGCAGGCATCAGCTTGGATCTGTTCTCATAATACTTCAGAATACTCACATCTGGGGAAATACCCGGTCGGACTATCCAGTTCGATTTAGTATTTCTTCAGTGTCTATGGTGAAAACCGATAATAACAGTGTTGGTCATACCGCTAATTACCATGGATTCATCGTTGAAGGTTAAATTAGCAGCTTAAAGAAAATGAAAAGTTATTGCATACCGTAAGTGTGCTCTCAAAAGGAACATACCATAGGTTAAATTGGTGATATCTTTCAATATATTTTTTCTCTTAAATCATTTTAGGACAATTATTAGATACAAGAATCCCCAATACTTCATAGGTTAATTTCAAAAGGAATTCTATAACTTAATTTCATTTGAGGTCAAAATCCATGTTACTGTCCCAGGATATTAACGACTTTAACCATTTGTCATTATTTTACATAACAAAAAACATAAGTTATAAGTTAAACAACTTTGTTAACCTTAACATATCTTAGTAATGTCACATATTTTGGCAGTGTATTCAGGAGATGATATTCACAAGCAAAATTTTCTCTAGAAACAATTAACAATTTATAAAGTTGGGCTTGATGATTTACTGCGAGCTCAGAGATTATGGGCTTCTATTAGAGTGGCCCAGTAACAAATTTAGTTGGCTTTTATGGGCATAAATTTGGCATTTAAACATATTTCCCTTGGTTGTTGTGGCTTGTGGGGCCGCAAAAGTGGTGCTAAAGTTGAGCTGGCTCACCATTAACGCCGGCTACACTGAGGCGTTATGGGGTGTTAGTTAACACAAGCCAGCGTTATGATATGAAAAAGGTGGGGCCACCTACTAACAAACTATCAATCTGTTTTTTCTTTTCTGTATTTTATCCAGCATTCATCCCTAGCTTGTTAACCCACAACTAGTCATGTTGTGCTTGTATTTGTTTTAGGACGAAGGCGTCGTTTTTGTAGGGTTAAGACTCTAGACGGCAATGACTTTCATGTGTACCAAATAACGAGCTTAATATTTGGATGGATTCCAAAAACTCAAAATCTGATACTAGTTCAAATTTTAAATTTGAATTTGTGATTTTCATTTGAAATTAAAATTATAAAGTATATGATTTTAATAAAATTGGTTTTTTAAATTGGGTTATATTTTTATTAATTTAAACTGAAACAACCCGAATTCAAGTTGATTTTTCAAATTCAGTTCAAATTTCGAATAAGCCGATTTAGTTGGTTCGACTAACTTGAAATTCAATTCATGGAACCAAATTTCGAATTTGCTACCTTGAGATTTTAATTCCTTCTTAATCAAAATTCAATGTAGCTTGTGGAGTTTATAGTTTAGAAATACTCTGCATAGAGATACAATTTGAAATTGAAATATAATGCATAAATATGAGTAATAATGGCAATACGCCATACAATTTCAGTATTCGTAATCATTCATAACAAAAGCTTTAATAACTCAATTTCATTCATGCTTCTAATAAATAGACTTTAATTGTCATTAAATTTTTATCATCTCATCTTCAAACTTGATGCATTATCGGGTACACATTTATGTCCTTTAACTTTACGTCACATTCATGTCCCTTTACATTTATTCCCCCCCCCCCCCCCCGGGTCACTTTACCCTTTTTTATTCTATCTCACCTAAAAGAAATGGTTTAATCTTGCTTAGCCCACTTCGATTTAATTTAAGAACAATTCTTTAATTAATGTGTGTTAGTGTAGAGAATTTTGAAGCTCGTTAACACTTTAACACAACTTGCCTTTAACGCCCATTAACCCATGAAGTATCCCGCTCGTTAACCTTTGCCAAATCAGCTTTAACGCCTAAAGTATTCCCCAAGACCTTATATTTCGTTAAACAATTAAAATGATAACGTTACTTTAAAAACATATAACCAAAGTGAAACCACCGTATTTTTATATACTAAGTTTATTATTTATTCTTAGTGCAAACATAATTCTATACCTGACGATCATGAAATTTGTTTGATTTTCATTAGTTTAAAAATATTTAGCTGACAAGACATTTTTATATGATGTGCGTAGAGGTAAAACTTAAAAGTGTCTGATAAATATAATTTCAGAATTGGAGTTTAAAAAAAACTCCAAATTCAATTTGAATCACATATGAATTCAATATATAAATTTGGTTTTTGAATACTCAAACTTGATTCAAATATAAAATATTGAATCGAATATGAATTTGTGACAAAATAAAAAAAAATGATAAACCCAATAAACAATTATCCAAAATCAATAAATGTGTGAATCTCTGAATCCCTAATTCTAGTAATCGGCTTAAGTTTTTATATTTGATCTCTAGTTTATTTAGTTTGTTACTTTGCTTGATGGTTTGTAATTTGATTTTAGTTACAAGAGCAATTTGTCCCCTAATGGTGTTCATTTCGGCTTAAGTTTTTATATTTGATCTCTAGTTTATTTAGTTTGTTACTTTGCTTGATGGTTTGTAATTTGATTTTAGTTACAAGAGCAATTTGTCCCCTAATGGTGTTCATTGCTCGTATGAGACTTTCAAAAAACTCAAAATTCGATTCGGGTTCAGTAATCGAATTCAAGTCCAACTT
Source organism: Bidens hawaiensis (assembly GCF_021521415.1). Taxonomy (NCBI): domain Eukaryota; kingdom Viridiplantae; phylum Streptophyta; class Magnoliopsida; order Asterales; family Asteraceae; genus Bidens; species Bidens hawaiensis. Next base: position 59,962 of record NW_027498468.1, on the reverse strand, counting down.
TAAACTTCAAAAGTCGAATAATTCGAGTATTCGTAATTTGATCCGTTAAACACCCTAATAAGAAACATGTTATGCTACTTTACCGAATCGTGAAGCATTTCCATGAGTTGGACATAAAACGTGTTAATGTGTTATATAACAAGCTGAGCCCTTCAACAAGTTCAGACAATATGCTACATCACCGCTTGTGCAATGATTTTGAGAGATACATTAAACCTTGGACCAAACGTCTTGTAGTCAGGTACTATCAAGATGCGTACATAGCGATGTTCTGCTTAAACGGTGAGAGTTAAAGTCCCACGATGGACAAAAATATAGATTCAAGAGTATGATTAGTGAGTGCCTAGTTTTTTAAAACGACAAACTCACAAACTCTATCACATTATTTCTAAATCTATGTCGTTATACACAGGACTTGAAACCTCACCGTTTGAAAATGAACACGTTAGTACCACTAGACCGCTTCAAAAATTAATTCCAATAAACCTTAGACCAATTTACCTTGATTTCAAAACCATATCACGCATCTCCATGGTTGCTTTCGCTTGTTGGCAAAAGAAATTTGTCATTCTCAAGCGGATTTTAGGTTATCACGAATTTGATTGATATTCTCGGTTGTAGCTTTCAAAAACGCCTTATCCCTTATTTTTATTCAAGATTCCATAGGGTCCAAAATCAGCCCCTCAAGTCCAATTTGTTAAGACTTCAATCACTAAGTTCATTACTTTCATTTTTGAATTGAAAATCAACAATTTTTTTTAATGTATTACTCCTGAGTCGATACTTAGCAAGATAACAACTTTTTAAAATGTTTCAAATCTATCACACCAGAAATCAAGATGTTATATACTTACATTATCAAAAAAAAATGTGGAATGCTTTAAATCTATCAGACCAAAAATCAAGAACTCGTATACTCAAAAAAAAAAGAAGGTAAAGTTAAAATGCAAAGGGAGACAAAAATACGAGAAGGATTTGTAGTCACGTAAATCTATCAGTCAACACATTTTCTAGTCCAAGGTTACATGTTGCCTATTCGAAACACATCCATCATCAAGTGGCTGAAATGACTAGAAGTCTAGAACCAATTGTGATTCTTGCAACCGTAACACATGCCACTAAGTCAATCATATTCTCGAATTATCATTTTTCCTACATATAACCTTGGTTTATGGTTCTTGTTAGCATTGTTAGGGTTTTGATTCAATCACATGAACACAACACGAACACACAAAATACCCACAAACACACGCTAATATGAAATAACAAGATGAACACGAGAGATTAATAGTGGGTCGTTCAATTTTGATCTACATCCACTCTCCACCACGAATTGTATTTCTATGAGGTGCTCAAGCCTCCAAAAGTGTTTACATATATATATATATATACAATAAGAGAGTATTTATATGGTGGCTTACTAGGGCTTGCTAGACATACCAAAAATCATTTGCTCAGTCTCCGGTCTAGAATACCATCTGCTCTAATCCTCTATTGTAGGAATAACCTCTGATCTGATAACCCCGGCTCTAGAATAACCCCTAATCTGATTATCCTCCGCTGGGATTATTCGCATATGTATCGCTCTATTATAGGTCTTGAATAGACCAAAATTGTAGTTATTACAGTGACTACTCAATGCCATTGTGCTTAAGGCATCTCAACCATGTTTTTAGATTCAAGTGAATCTCATAGTTCCTTTGCGGTTTCTACATTTTAATAAACTTCAAATAAACAGAGACATTTCAATTTGAATAAATGAAATTCCTCACTTTTAGTGTAATTTTTCAAAGTTGAGTAAACCTACAGTATGAATAAATAAAAGAGACCAAACATCTCTGTAGTTAGTTTCAGGAATTATATGTAGTTGTTTAAAAGTGTAAGCGCGTTGGTTTAATTCGCTTTACTTTTAGCTGCTTCATATAAGCTGCCTAATTGTATTTTAATGGTCTAAAAATACAAGTTTCTTATAGTTTAATTGATACTCCAAATCCAGTGCACATCCATGCCTTTAGCATATTTAACCCTTTTGGTAAGTGGATTGTGCTCGGGTTGACATGTTTAAACTTTAAACTGTTTAAATAAACATGCCGACCAGCCAATCCGTTCAAGCCATTTATATTTATTACAACCCTCTCACCCACCCATTTAAGCAACTTCAAAATTGATTACAACCCGTCAACCCACGCATGCATCTAGGGATGAGATCGGTATCATAACAGGTCCGAGCCAGCACCTTATCGATGCCAAAAATAAATGAAAGTATAAACCGAATATTGGACCAAATTTATTGGTTTGGTAGCAGTACCGTTGAAAATACCGAAACCAAATGTACCGACACCAAAAACATGAAAATCGAATACCGGTAGTTGGTACAAAATTGTCAACCCTTAGCACATCAGCTTGCTTGAGTCGTTTAGATAAATGTGTTAAGCGAGTCTTATTTGGGTTACATGGTTTTAAGCGTGTCAGGATTAACGCTGATGTTTTTAACACAAGTAAATATACAGGTCACATTAGGACTCAATAATTCAACTCGCAACCCATAACCTGCAACGATTGACACCCCTTTCCTAAATCGGATTTTCACATCTGGCCTGGTAATGCCTCACCATGAGACAGTGACCCTAGTGCCCTAAGGTAAACCACAAGGGTCATTACATATTGAAGTTTCAGAACAGAGTCATTGCATTCACAAGAAGACCCAAGAACAAATAATGAGACTTAAGAACATATAGTGGATCTTAAAAACAATAATATTCTCGGAACAACAGCAGCAGTTCAATAATCTAAACTGGCATTAAATTAGGCTCATAAACAACAAATTTAGAGTACAAAGCGAAATTCTAAACCAAGTTCCATGATCCATCCTGGAATCCTATAGGTATACTAAACAAACATCTTCACTTAACTTATTTAGCATTCTAAAAGGAATTTGACCTTATGTAACCACAACATTATAACCAAAATTTCAAAATATATAATAGACCAAAAGTTAAAAACCACCAACAACACTAAACTTACCAATCGAAAACCCTTCAAACTCTTACCGGCTTCTGCAGAACAGCAGACAAGTAAACCTCCTTATTCCCCGACCCGTTAACCTTCTCTCCAACAACCCATTTCAGTTTCTTGTACCCGAACCGTTCAATCAACCGTGTCAAATTCTTTCTCTTCTCATCATTCGAACAAAGAAAATTATCCAACCAAAACAACCCGCCAGCCCGAATAACCCTATCGATATCAAACATCAAAAACTCAAGCTTCTCCGCCCGACCACCAACATCCAACCCATTCCCCACATGAATTATATCAAACACATTCTCGTAAAACGGAAACCGATGATCCAAACTCAAGTACAACGGAAACACACCCCTAGCCGCTATAAACTCATTAACCGGCGCGTCCACATTCAAACTCGCGGTAACCACCGTCACATTCCTCTCCGCCATCCTCGCCGCAAACGTACCCGACCCCCCGCCAATATCAAACCCAACCCTAACACCACCACTCCCCAAACTCAACACATCATCAATCAAAAAATCATTCTTCCCCCTCGCCTTCACAAACCGCGAAACCTCATTCGCACTTCTCAAATCGAAACAACCGGCACAATCCCTATTCAACTTCTTACTATTCAAACACCCTAAACTCTTACACCCAAGCCCACTCCAACTATAAACCCTCTCACTAACATTCTTCCAAAGCGAATCCGGAAACGGGTACAGACCCGTTTTCACAACCGACTTAGCGAAACACCTTCGTCTAGGCAAAGGCTCACACCCTTTCAAAATCAACTTCTGGCCAAGACTCCAGTCATCTGGGCAAGCACCATTAGGCTTATAATTCATATAACTATTCAAAAAATCCATACTTTTGTAACACAAGTGACCCACTGAAGACACCATTTCCGTAATCCCAGTTCTTGAATCTTTACCCAACGGCAACTGATTCTTTTCAAGAAACAATTTCAATTCGTTTCCAATATTCGGCGTTGAGAGATCAATGGATTCGAACCCAAGAAGCTGTTTTTCGATCTGGGTGAGTTTCTTTTGGGATGAGTCGATTTCTCTGAGGATTAAGGAGACTTGTTCGGAGATTAAGGAGATGTTCTTGTGGGTGTGGTGGTGGGAGAAGAGGTGAATCTGGTTGGTGGGTTTTGGGGAGTAAGTGAAGGCGTATAGGGCGAATAAGTTGGTGGTGATGACGGAGAATAGCATGAGGATGTGGACGGCGGAGGAGCAGACCGTGGTGGGCTTGAACCGGGCGGTTCCGTCGCCGATCTTTAAGGAGACTGAACCCATAGATTCAGGGGTTTGAGATTTGGGAGTGAAGTGGGTGAGATGAAGAAGTAAAAGGTGAAGATGTGAAGAGTGAAGAAGACATTTGTTGAATTAATTAAGACAAGTAGAAAGAGGATCTTGTGAGATGTCGGTTGCGGTTTTTTTTTAATGTTGGGTGTTTGGTAGGCCCGTAAACGAACCGAACGTTCAGGAATTATTCATGAACTGTTCGACGGGAAGTTCGTTTATTTTCATTTATTTAAACGAACGAACATGAATACATGTTCCGTTCGTTCATTTATGTTCATGAACGTTCGTTTATGTTTGTTTATGTATTAATAGAACATAATTAAATATTATCTAGATATGTAATTTGATTAAAGGCTTTTATATTTGGTAATTTGCGTTCAATTAAGTGTTTTTCATTTATGTTTGTTTGTGTTCATTTATATTTGTTCATTTATGTTCGTTTATCTTTGTTCAATTATGTTCGTTTATTTACAAATGTCCCTTTTTATATAAATGAAAATGAACATAAATATTTGTTCGATTAAGTTTCCGTGTTCTTTTAAAGTTAAATGAACGAACACGAACATGCCTTTGTTCGTGCTCATTCGATTCGTTTATAGGCTTTCATTATTCACATTGATGAATACATTGTTCTCAATTTACAGGCTCTGTCGATTTTATTTGTGTTCGTGAACACATTAATTTCGTTGATGAACGAACACGGACATAAAATCTTGTTCGGTAAGTGTTCGTGAACCGTTCGTGAACACATTATTTTCTTAATTAACGAACATGAACAAGGCCTTGTTCGTGTTCGTTCAGTTCGTTTACAGCCCTAGTGTTTGGTTTTTTATGATTGTTTAGTTTGACATTTGGGTATGGTAATTTAAGGTTTATTGTTAAGATTTTCAAGATAATAACTAGTACAATGACCCCGTGCGTTGCGACGGGAGCATTGATACACATTAGTCTGTGTGTTGTAATGAGGACGTTGATAAAACATAAGGTTAATAAAGTTTGTCCACGCATTACAGTGGCTCGATTTTAATAATTTTTTACATCGAAATGTATGTAGAAATATGTATGCCTTTGTAAAAAACTAAAACGCCATGGAGAAAACAAAAATATATTATATTAGACACGCATGTTTTGATCATGCATTGCATGAACTCAGTATTGAATCAAATTTATATCGAAGCATACGTAAAAACAGTGTCGTTTGTATTCAAATTTAGAGTAACATTAAATTACGGAAAAAATTTAAAATATATAATATTTGACCTATATCGGTTTTGAACGAAACTTATGTTGGAACGTAAATAAAAATAAACGTTCGTGACCGGAGATTTGAAAATTAAGAAAACATAGTATATTGAAATATGTATGATTAAAATATGTTAAAATCAAGAGTTAGTAATAGAAATAAAAAAAAAAAAGTAAGTGAGGTGTCACTAAGTAAGTGGTTAATGTATTTACTATTTCATGAATAGTGATTTTACATGAGTTAACTACCTTTTGCCTTTTAATATATATATATAATTATTTTTTAATGTGGGTCTAAAACCCTATCTTTATTTCGCTAGCCCACGGGTCGACCCTGGGAGACTGAATAAACTTGATATGTTATATATAGAAAATAGAAAGAAGAACTATGGATTTACGAACCCCGGCTTATACAGGGTCTTGAAGGGTCTTAGATTTGTAGCGATAGAGAATAACGTTAATTGACGATAAATTATTTTCTTAATATAGCTTTCTTTTTTGGAATGACTTAGACCGCATGTAGTGGATGCTTTGGTGATTGAGTTTTGGCCCAAAACATTTCTCGACACCGCCCCCTCCTAAGCTTTGAGTAATGTTTTGGATTGGAGAGTTGTGTAGGAAACGATGATTTGAGAGAGAATAACGTAATGATTACAGAAGAGTTTTGACTTTTGAGTCTTTTTACCATTATACCACTTTTTATAAAACCCATCATTGCTGATTGGGATGTCACATGTCGCAAATGTCTCTATATTTAGAGTTTTGACACATGATCTTATAATCTACTAATAAATCTACCTAATCGACCTTCAAAAAATACTACATGATTTGAATACTCAACCTTCAAAAAATACTACATGATTTGAACACTCAACCTTCAACAAAGTTTAGCACTTATTTTATACATGGACACCATTGACTAGCCCTTTAGATCTTATTTTAGCTTTTAGTAGACCATTTTCAACCGTACACGTGGAATGAGAGTTTGGGGAATCCTTGACACCTTGTCCATGTATAAAGTAAATGAAAAGGTATTTAAACTTTTATGTTATAGTGGAGATGTTAAAGTGTATGTTTCACATACGAAGTCAAAGGAGTTAAAAGATTTTGCATAAATTCAACCTAGTGGATATTTTTAGTGTTTATAACTGATTGATTTTTATATGCGTTTCTATATCTAGGTATTAAAATTGTTATAAAAAGGCAAAAAGGTACAAAAACTATTATGAAGATGTTATATTGTTATAAAAGTAGATAAAAGATGTTATATAAAAGTTCTTAAAATTGTTGGTATTTCTTTACTGGGGGCTTCTAAAAGCACTTAAAAATGTGTTCATGACCCATAAACTAAAGTGAACCATTTTGAATATTTAAAGCGAAATATAAATTTGGAGTCCTTAACAAATTTCCTTATTATAAGCACTCATTTATACATGTTTGAGACCAACAATAATAAACTAAAGTTACTAAACACTTAATAGTTGAAAATAATAAACAATATATACTTAAAACTTGCAATCATGATGGGTATGAAGTTAGTTTGATTAGAGTAATAATGCAACAAAAAAGGTTTTCCAAATCGAGTTTGACTCAGGCTCATGAAACTTCTCAGAATTCTTGTGTTAAACTTTGTTCAGTCCGCTTAACATTTTACATAAATCAAAATATTACAAAATATTCAAGTTCCTTAGTGTAGGCAGAACTTGAACAACAATTAAGTTGCTTTACAAAGACTCAAAAAGCCATTTGAGAGAATGAGAGGCTTTTGAGATTTTTTGAGAAAAGTGAATGCTTTAACTTAACGTGATTAAATCAGCTCTTCCAATACCTATTTACACCAACACGTTGGGCAACAAGATTAAAGAATAAACACAAACGGTAAAAAAAAACGGATATAATTGATCCTCAACGTCCCAACATTCACAAACGGTTCCAAATCAGGTCGTGGCCCAGAAACTCCATATTGTCGGGTTGCATCGGTTTCTAGCGAACACCTATCAAACCGGTTTTAATATAGATTTCAGTTATATACGTGTTACAAACCAGTTTTTTTTATGCACATAAAAAGCATCTATTCATGAAAACATAAAATCTCCTCCCAACTATCATTATTCACAAAAAAAAAACCATACATTTTAATAATGAATCTATCTATCTAATAAAAGAGTGGATCCATCAAATCCTCCCCCAAACTTTTCACCAAAACTCATTCTTGTTCACGTGTAATTTTCTTTTTAATTGTTTATTTTAATTTAATTAGTATAATCCCAGATCTATTAATTCTCTCTCTTTCTTCCTTCTCAATTGCTCTGATAAAAATATAAACAACCCTACAGTATAGTCGGCCGATGATTAAAATTATACGTTCGTCATCAACAAGTCAGGTATTAATCATCTACATATTCAATCATCTTCAACATTAGAAGTATAAATATTCAATCATCTTCAACATTAGACGTATAATACTAATCTTGAATTTGGTTTACAGGTTCGGCTTTACACAATCAACAATATCGATCATCGTCTGTTTTCGTGGTATCATTGTCAGCAATCTTCAATCTTCTTATACATTTAAATCATCAATACTAATCGTAATTTTGTTTTTGAGGCTTTAAATCGATACCCTCATTTAACGTCAGCTACAAATAGGGTTCATTAATTTTAGCCCTTTTTGAATTGGGTTCTTGATTAATTGGATTTGATCATGGTTGTATCTCTGTTCCTGAATAATTGTGTTTTCACATCGATTTTGTTTAGCATCGACCAAATACAGGACGCCAAAAAGGGAATTTCAACTTTGATCTTAGGTTTTTTTATTTGTCATTTTATTGTTGATTCGAATTGTAACTTTAAAGCATAATATTTTTTTTATGAATAGCAATACATAGTGTTCATCGTATTGTTTGACACGAGATTTGTTGAAGTTTTGTTAACATTATTATTTTTCTTTTTCAAAACTTAACTGGGGCTTGCGGAAGCTTTTGTTAATAATACCTCATTTTTGTTTTCATATTGGATCATTTTTTGGGTATAAAGATGGAAATTTGAATCTTCTGTGATAATGCCTCCCTATTCATTTGGTTTTATCATGGTTCTGACCTATAATTTGCGTGTGTTGAAATAGGATTTTTTTTAATGGTAAATTAAACATTTTTATATTTATACGATAACATTGCATCAAAGTTTTGACAGTATCATGTAGTAACTAATTTTTGCCGAACTAAATTCTTTGGTTCATTCATCTTCCCTTATTTGATCCCTTTCGGATAAAGGTTGACTTTGGAATTCAAAATTTTATCTAGATGTATTGAATTCTTGACCCAGTCGGAAAACAAAAGGTTAGGTCGGAATTTTAAATTTGTTTATGTATGTAGATGTTAAAAATTATGAAATTCATTCATTCATTCATTCATTTAAAAACCTTCCTTGCTTCATCAGATGCCAGACACAAGATCAACGTGGACCTCAGATTCGCGTTGCCTGCAGGGGCGGACCTAGTAACTAGGGGTAGCCTCTGCTACCCCTCAATTTTTCGCTGATGGTACAAATTTTATATGTTTTGGTCGGTTTTCGTATTTCGTTACCCCTGAAAAAATATAATGTTACCCCTGTTTGGTTAAAGCCCAATCAAATTAAAAGCCGAAACCAATTAAAACCCAACCAAATTTAAGCACAAATTAAATTAAACCATTTGTTTGTATTTCCTTTATGCTTAAACGTTTGGTTTAGGTCGGACATTGACGTGATGTCGAAGGCTCACTCAAACTTAAACCAAATACTACTAAATAGATAGTGGTAAGTGGGTATCGAACACGAGGAGTTTGTGGAAAATGTGTTAACAAGTAATTTAACGATTAAACTAATATAAATGTAAATGACGAAAAAGTAATTTCCAAGTTGGTTTTGATTTGATTTTATAACTAAAATAAACTAACACGAAGGTTGTAAACGATAAATTAACCAAGCATTCCTCTAGGGGTTCAGGTTATTACTCAACACTTTTGTTAACGTTCAATGGATAAACCGTAATATCTCGGTTTTGTGTGTATGCAATCGTTGTGATTAATCAAGAACTAAGTACTCGGATTCCTAGAATGCGAGGTTGCCACTTAATCAATCAATCAATACTATTCTCCCTAGTTCTTTCCACTAAATCTCGATTGCCAACGACACCAAGAACATATGGCTAAAAACTAGATAGAAACAATATGGACAAGCTACAACCATCAAACAAACACAAGATCATACTAACATAGCATTTAGATAATCAATCCAAGTTCAAGAACAAGAAACAAAAGTGTTTAACAAATAACCTTACATCCCGAGAGGAATACCGAAGTAACTAGCCACTCATGGCTCGGGAGGTCATCCTTGCATCAAGTAATTTGTTTACCACCATCCAAGACATAAAACAAAACAATACAAGACCCAAAATGATGTTTTTGTTCTCCAAAATCGCCTCTAGGCTGACTAAGATGAAAAAGTAGGTGAAAAGGCACCCCAAAACGGCCTAATAACAAGGCAGTCACGTGACCTTACGCCCCGGACCGTGGTCCACGGTCCACCACGATGCATAGAATGGCCACGGTACGGTGAAAACTGTCTGATTGGAGCTGGGTTGACCGTGGCCCACGGTTTTGACCGTGGGCCACGGTGGAGCTTTTGTTCATTTTCTTGTTTTCTTCATATCTTTCTCGTTTCAACTCCGTTTTCTTCGCCGTTTTCGCCCACGTTCTCGTAATTTCATCCTCTACCTCCTTCTACGTGCAAACATATGAGTAACCATAGTCAACTAATTCCATGAAATTAAGTTGGTTAAGCCAATGCATTTATATCTTTTAACTCGCTTAACGGCTTCCCTACGAGTCACTCGTCACATTCCCACACTTAACCGTTGCTTGCCCCCAAGCAACACTTCAAACAACAACTATTTTTAAACTACAACCACCAAACATACCAACAATCCCGGTTTAGTCAAGGTCCCAATTCATACCCTATTCCCTCGTTATTATATGTTTGCACTAATATACTTGATATAATATTTAAACCATAGAATTCTAATCAAACCTAACATGATTTCGGTTTTTACCCACACATAACACACCTCCACACGTTAACTCTCTTCTTGGTGATCATTCACATGTATTCAATCATAACCAATTCTCCTCGCATACGCTTGTACTACCGTCAAATCTCCACCTATATAAATGCTTTGACGCAAATGCAAATTAAGAGGACTTAAAACGGGTTATAACGGGGCTAAGTGTAAGGGTATGGATTGGGAATATTGAAAGTGGCTCAGGCGATCCGATCTGGCTTATTACATCAAAACTAAGTAAACAATAAAATAAACAACTATAATTATTACTAACTTGCAGCTCAACACTCACTACACCATACTTCGAACATTGACTCTTAACTGTTTCTTTCTTTTTATCTTTTTTTCATTTTTTTTTCTTTTTCTCTATTTTTTTTTCTTTTTTTTTCTTTTTTTTCGAGTAAACATAATACTTAATACTTTCTATTCATTAGCACTAAAACAAATACAAATACAAAAAATGCCTATTAAGCCGGATCGTCTCGCAAATTAACATCAGGGTTGATCAAATAAAAAGAATAGGTCCAATAAAGTTTTCTAAGGGAACCAACCCCCGCCCCTCTCATTACCCACGCTCATATGTGTAATGTATAAGGCCCAACCCCCAAAACCCACACTCACACTCATCCGAGACCATTTCAACAAGTTCCTCCACAACCATTTCAACAAGTTCCCCTACAACTCCATTATCAACAACCTCAACAACCAATACCTCAACCTCAATTTCAACAATATCCACCGCCAAGGCCCGTGTATAGGCAAATGGGTCAACCGAGAGTACCGATGGGGGTACCGAGAAGGCATGTGAGAGAGATGGCGAGGAACTATTCCTCCAACTTAATTTGTGGAGGAACTTGTTGAAATGGTTGTAGAGGAACTATTCTCCCTCACACAAACACAAGATCATACTAACATAGCATTTAGATAATCAATCCAAGTTCAAGAACAAGAAACAAAAGTGTTTAACAAATACCCTTACATCCCGAGAGGAATATCGAAGTAACTAGCCACTCATGGCTCGGGAGGTCATCCTTGCATCAAGTAATTTGTTTACCACCATCCAAGACATAAAACAAAACAATACAAGACCCAAAATGATGTTTTTGTTCTCCAAAATCGCTTCTAGGCCGGCCAAGGTGAAAAAGTAGGTGAAAAGGCACCCCAAAACAGCTTAATAACAAGGCAGTCCAAAATCGCTTGTTAAAAGATAGAGCATTGTAATACTAACATAGCATTTAGATAATCAATCCATAGTCAACTAATTCCATGAAATTAAGTTGGTTAAGCCAATGCATTTATATCTTTTAACTCGCTTAACGGCTTCCCTACGAGTCACTCGTCAGACATCAACATTCAACAAAATAAAGTTTCATTCAGTCGTGGCTTCCACCCCACACTGTCCCAACCCCCTGCATGCTGCATCCGAGTAGCCAACGTTCGGTGTTCCTTCAGTCCCTCACTCCCTCGTCCACGGTTTGAAATCTACTTGTTCAATTTAGGAATTCTTCTTCTACTACTACTACTACTACTTAAAATTGTAATTGTTTATATAAATTGTTAATTTGAAATTGTTTATAGGCAATTAAATGATTTTTTTAACAATGAACTTCTTTTAATTTTTGTTGTCTTTAAGATTTGAACCCAAAACCTCCCCTCCAAACCCAGGTGTTTTAAAGGCTTTGTCTTTGGCAATGGAGCACCACCCCATTGGTAGCAATTGAATTATTGATTATGGTTTGCTGGATATTCGGATAATATAAATTGGAAATTGTAATTGATTATGGATTTAGGGTTTATGTGTAAATTGTAATTGATTATGGATTCGGTTATTGTATGAAATGCGGTAAAAAATTTTCGTTTACATTGTATGAAATACGATAAAAAAATTTTTTTTGAACGTTACCCCTCAGATTATGGTCTAGATCCGCCACTGGTTTCCTGGTAAAGAAAAACAACATTTCGTCTACAGTGGACTTCAGGTTCATCTTACTTTTCAATACTAATATTATTTATTTCTCTCTTCGTATTCATAATTATCTATATTTATCAACAGGCAATTTATTTGGCTTCTCAACTTGTATACATCCATGATACTGCAAGACCTTTGGTCACATCCAGCGATGTACTAAAGGTCCGTTACCTTTCTTACTTTTTACTTTCACTTAACTATTTTCATCTCAACTTTTGATTATCATTGCAGGTTTTGAATGATGGGTTGTGAGTTGGAGCATCCGTACTTGGTGTTCCTGCTAAAGCCACTATCGAAGAGGTAGTACAAATAAATACTTAAAAAATGATCTTATCTTTGGTGTTTCATTTTCAAATTCAGTTGTATCCATTTTTCAAATTGCATGGTTTAATAGGAAACTTAGTTGGTCCTTATTTGTTATTCATTTGAATAATCTTTCAATCCCTCTTCTTTCAGTTGAATGGTCTTATCAATCGTTTTATTCATCTATCTCAAATTGTGTCTTAGGGAAATAGTGAATCGTTCGTGGTCAAGACTTTGGACATGAAAACACTTTGGGGAATGCAAACTCCACAGGTGCGTATGTAGAAACCATTTTCCCAGAATCTTGAACGTGTTTTCTGTCAATTATAGACGGCTTCCCACAATATTGATCTTCATTTGCCATCTCTATGAGCCGTTTAATCCAATATTCTTATCTTGGTTGTTGTCATCAGGTGTTGCCTGCATAAATATGCGAAATTTCATTTCTTTAATGGAATATAAGTTTCAGGGGTTAATTAAACTTAAATGTGAAGATTTTACCTCAAAATCTATCGAAATATCAACCGACAACCACAACCATACCATAAAACCATGTGAACCGATCTTGATTTAACCGTTTCCCTACTATGTTAATAGAAAAAGAACATTGGATTATAAAGAAAATGCAGGCTGAGATCGGTAAGTTTAACACTTGAGGGGTTTGGATGTCATAGTTGAAACTTATATGAATAGATCAACCCATAATAACTTTATGAACAAAAAAGGTTGTTGGTTTAGGACTGCGATTTTCAGCTCCGGTCTGTCTGGAAAGGTTAACTGGATTAAAATATAAATCAAATAGATTAAACAGAGAATTATAAATAATGATAGCACTGAAAGTAATGTATGTAGATGTTAAAAATTATGAAATTTAAGTTTTTAATTGATTGTAACTTAGCTGCTATATATATTGTTTGAATTTGTTTTGGTTAACATCTTTCTATGATTGTTATTAAGTTTTTAAGTTTTTAAATACTGCTGATAGTGATTGTTTACACTAAGATTATTTCAAAATTCATGAAAAGGTTGATGAGTAATTAGTAATTTTATGGACATAGAGGGTTTATTGCATTTTTATTTCTTGAATTCAAATTGTCAACATTATTCATTCTTAATTTTTTTAATTTCTTTATGGCAGTAGTGATGCTTTATTGTTTATACTTGATAATGCAGAGGAGGTGACGAAGATTGATCGAGACATTGAAACCATGACGAACTTTGGTTCCGAATTCTAACAAGGTATGTTTGACTAACCCATGTTTCACATAGTTTTTAAACTTGTAACATTATTTTAGAAGCCCTTTGTGGCTTCTTTGAATTTGTGATTTTGTTCCTTTAATCCCACAATACTACAGTAATGGATGTTATAAAGACATATCAGATATGCATGATGACTAATGGATATTATTAGTTTGCTTTACTAAAGGACTTACAGTGTCCAATCATTTTAATTTTGAGGATTACATATGTTTCCACCTCATATTAGAAATCGTTTAAAATAGAGGTGGTAATAGTCACTAAATATGTATGAATAATTTCATTCATGGTAGATACTAGATACATAAGTCTTATCGATTGGGATAATTAGAAATTATATTGTATACTAATAAAAGTCCAAATATTTTTCATGGCTATAATAGTATTAACTATGTATTCACATTTGATTATTTAAATATATTTACTAAAGAATAAAATGCCTTATGAATGTTTAATGCAATATTTCATTTTGGTACCTTATGTAGAAGTCAGTATAAAGCAACAATTCCTTCATTACTTTGTGACAATCTTAAAATATGTGTCTTATTGATGCGCAGGCATCCACAAGTCATGCAAAACAGAAGTTCAATACGTAAATATTATAGCTTCAAACCAATGATGAGTATATTAGGGGTGTTAAACAGAAGTTCAGCACAGGCATCCACAAGGCAGGGCTGATATTGGCACTTTGGCAGGATCAAGTCAGACTGACCCAAAACACTTTTATTAATTTTAAACATACTTAAAGAACAACTTAGTAAGGGTATTTCGTGCATTGTATTCTTTTTTAGTTACATTCTATCGAGCCGAACCGGGGTGGAATACTGATGAATTTGGTATGTTGTCAGTCCATCATTGTATGCATTTGTTTGGTGCTCAATGTTTTGTCAAGATCTAAGGCCTAAAGCTGTTATCCAGGTTCAGTTATTTTTATTAATTTTCAGTTTTTATATGTAGGCGAGTTAACTATATTGTTTTTATCGTTAATTTGTTATATTTTAGCTAATTTGTCTTCACACACTTACAGAACAAATTAGTAAAGGTATTAACGGGCTACTTTAATTTTCAAGCAATTTACAACATAAGAGATGTGTATAGGATTAATGGTGGTAAGATTAATCATTTTAAGTCTTCATTTAAATATCTTGGAAACTGTATTATAAAAACACAGATTATATAGGAAGTAGCATTGATACATGGTATATATTCCTAGATTCGCATTGGCACCTTCTTACAAAAGTATTCCTTTTAAATTTCAACGAAGGCAATATCCAGTGGTTGTATATTTTGATTAATTGGATTTGAACGTGGTTGTACTACTGTTCTTGAATAATTGTGTTTTTACATCGATTTTGTTTAGCACCTACCGAATACAGTACGTCTAAAAGGGAATTTCAAGTTTGATTTTACGTTTTTTTTTTTTTATTTGTCTTTGTATTGTTGATTCGAATTGTAACTTTAAAGCATAATATTTTTTTATGAACAGCAGTACATAGTGTTAATCGTATTGTTTGACACGAGATTTGTTAAAAGTTTGTAAACATTATTATTTTCTTTTGCAATGACTGTAAACAAAAGTCAATGACTACCTCTATAAGAAGAAGGCTTATTTTTAAAAGAATCGGTTTACAACATGAACACTTATATGCAGCATTATCCAGAGTAAAAAGTAAAAAATGACTAAAACAATTAATATTGGATAAGGACGGTAAAGCACAAATACGATTTCAACATTGTATATTTGTATATACGGAAAAATTTAGAAAATGTAAATTGTATGTTTATTTAAACTTGTATGATTGTTTGTATCTTATGAACCAACTATGTATTTTATTATCTATATTATTAAATATTTTTGTATTATTTTATTTTATTTTATTTTATTTTTATCAGTCCGTGTATTAACCTAGTTTATTATATAATAAGTTGTTAATATCATAATATTTCCTTCAAGTGGATGAAGTAGCCGCCAGCTAGCCAGTGACGTTCACATGGGCCGATGTACCATTTAGACAACAACCTTAACCTTGTACCGATCTTAACTGGTAACCTACCCCACACTCCCACACATTCTACCTTAACCGTTCACCACTTTAACTAGAGGTGCACAAAAACCCGAACCTGGAACCAGACCCGAAAAAATACCCGGAACCGGTTTTTGTTATATCCGGGTTTTTAATACCCGAACTCGTACCCGACCCTATCCATAGGGTACGGATATGGTATGCATTTCAGTTACAAAACCCGTACCCGGAACCGGACCTGATTTATACCCGAAAACCGGAACCGGTTCCATACCCGGAACCAGGTTTTTCAAATACCCGAAATTACCCGAAAAATATCTGAAAAATACCCGAAAATACCCCTAAAAATTGTAACCCCTTAAAAAAATCCAATCTATACTCAGAAAAACCCCGGAAAAAAACCAAAAAAACCCAAAAATAGGGTTTTTCAATACCCGGAAATAGGGTATTCAAATACCCGGTTTTAGAATACCCGGTTCCATACCCGACTCGAACCCGATGCATAGGTTACGGATTTTAGAGACAATACCCGGACCCGAACCCGACCCGGGTATTACCAATACCCGATTTTTCAATACCCGGTCATACCCGAACCCGATTCCATACACGAACCTGGGTATTTTAAAAGCCCGATTTGTGCACCTCTAACTTTAACCGGTATTCTTGGGCCACAAAATGAGAAACAAAGAACTGGACCAGCTCAAACGTAGGATGGGCTTGGGCTGGATAGGTAAAAGTTAAGCCTAAAATCCTAAATGTATAAATTATATATATATCTATATAATATAAATTTGTTGACTTGTGTATTATATGAATAGAATAAATATTAAATAATTACTAATGAAGATTTAGACATTGTAAAGCAATACATTTGAGATAAAATGTGATTGAAATTTTCGTATACACAACTATTTTTTTGGTTTGAACAAATGATTTTATTAAAAAGCGGAACTGGCAAATAGCTAGGAACCACAAGTATACATGTAATTTTACAACTTTCGTACAATAATACAAGAACTTGAATAGAAAAAGATACTTCAAAAGTGAACGTAGCACCAATTACTCCAGTCCGGATTCCTTGGTTTCTTCATTAATATATTTTTGACACATACAATACATCTCTAAAGAACACCCAGTGCATTGAAACAATCTTTAAAAACACCCAGTGCATTGAAACAATCAATGCCCGAAGGCCTGAGACGTTGAAATGGGGAGTCACACCCCAACTCTCGGTTAAAATTCTTCCATTTCGACCTTGTTATAACCCAATTGAATGACAAGGTTTTGGCCATTTGTTGAAATGGACATCACTCCTTGTTTTCCATATTAGCCGCCATGTAGTGCAGACAACCTTAATCATGGCTGGAACTTTAAATGGGCGGGGACGGGTCCCGACCCCTCCTGTTTTTGGGCTCAGAACTTCTAAAATAGCCCATATATTTCCGATATATATTTCCAATAATGTTTTTGGACTTAGGAGTGGTAATATATGATTTTTGATAGCCCCAACCAAACCAACTAAAAGAACTGGTTATTTTTTTTTGTGATTTATGATCATTATTTGACGAAAAACATTGGGATTTTTATGTGTAAGAACTTAATATTAATTTCTAATATTTTCAGCTCCTCCTGTTTAAAAGTTCAAGTTCAGCCATTAACCTTAAGTAAGTCTCCCGAATCAGAGTGATTGAAAAATGTCTCGAAAAATCAAATCCACACTAGTTTGATAACATCCTCCGAATTTTCAAAGCCATCATGCATAAGACGAAAGAATATGATGATTGTCGATCATTCTTCCTCCATGGACCAAATTTACAAGATGTCGAGAGTGAAGTAATGCGTTTATGTAGCAGGTTGTTAGCGAGAGGAATCTGATTTTGTAGTAGCCGTCGCCACATTAAACACGATACCTTTTAGTTATGTTCGACCACATATTTGTAGTGACATTATTTGCCATTCTTCTATAGTCTCTACTATCAATATTATGAATCACCTCGATGCTCTTAAATGATTGTGAATTATCCTCTAATTTCATCCCACATAGACTCCTTGCTAGAAGAGCTATGCTCATCAATCTCAAGTTACCGACTCCTAGCCTCCTCTAGACTTCCAGTTTGATCACATTTGACAAGGATAGGTTTCAAGCTCGACACCACGTGGAAGCATTTTAATCTCGATAGGTTTTGTAGATTTTCTTGAGAGCACTCTCCTACGAACATCAGTCATCAGCGTACATCGCGCGTGATATTACCGGGCCATTTTTTTTATAAAGAAATACCATTAAAAATATTTTTTTTCCTAATGCCTCATGTATAAGAGCCTTTAAACCTTCCGTTGCAACGGTAAGTAAGAACGGAGATGAAAGCTCTACATTGATCGGTTAGAAACTGAATACACTGAACTGGACTGAAATTGAATTCTTATTTGGTTTGATTTGAAACTGAACAACCAATTCGTTTTTGGTTTAGTTTTCGGTTATGCAAATTCTGAATTCGGTTATCCATATTATTCTTTTTCCCGGAAATGTCACATGCCATATATCCAATATTTAACAAGTTTTTTTCTCAACCGTGTGTTCAAAATCCTAATTCCAAAGTTTTTATACATTAATCTTTTTTTTTTGGTTCTTGATTAATTCACCCAAAAAAAATAAAAAAAAAAATTAGAAAGAATCAAGATTAGAAATTAGATGGAACACAACTACTTTTTTTTATCAACTTTCTAGCAATTTGTTAATCAAAATAAGAGTTCCTTAAATAAGGATTGCAAACAACTACTTCCACTACTAACATGGTGATTGTGGGGGCAATAACCTATCCACTCTCATCCTTAAATAAATCAAATAAAACATGTGACTAGTAAATGAAAATAAACCTAGGACTGCTTCAACATGATAAACCTAAGTAAATAACACATGCACTTAGGTCCCAAGAGAAGGCACATATCATCTTTGTACAACACCTTAAAACTAGTTAACAGAAAAAAAAATACACCAATATAACTTATCTTTATTTATTACTAGTGAATTATAATAAGAGTTTTAAGTAAATTATTTTAAAGTTATCTTTTTGCTGAAAATAAATTAATTCATTTATATACGGTTGAAGCTGATACATTTATTTGGCATCTAACAAAAACCGGACAAAATTCTTATTCGCTTATTTAACCACACACTTATCTTATTCATTTTGGTTATGACTTATGTCCAAATAAAATCCAAAACCTAATTAACCAAAACCCTAACCAAAAAGCATCCATATCTCAAGATCGATTTACATTTTATTCGGAACTTATTTTTTTTTTTCGATTTTCTAAGATTCGTTATTATGCTGCTACCATACATCAGCTTGTTAACATCCTTACTAAAGGCTTATCATCTACACAGATTGTATTTTTTTTCGATCCAAGTTGCACATCGATATTCTCTATCAATCATTAGAGGGAATGCTAGAGATATAGACCAATCAGTGATATGTATTATTTAGATCATTAGAGTAAAAGTTAGTTGAATTGTTGGTTCACCAAACAAAATCAGTTTGGTACGTTGTAAACTCTATATTTGGAGCTTTGCGACTCATCTAAGCACCGACAAAAATTGGAACCAGTTTACAACTTAACAACATATCAAAATTATTTGATAATACAAACGATTAACTTTTATGCTTTCTAAAATAACTTTTTTTACGGGTCCGGCTGAAGGGAGGTCTACACTACAACCGGCTGATATCCTTGTGTTTGGGTGGGCAGGAGAGGAAACACGCTTGTGTGGACTTTACAGAGGTGTCCCCTCTTGTTAGGCTAAGAGATAGTGGGCTTGTTGCGGGGCAAGCGGTGTTGAGGCAGAATCAGGAGAAGTGGCTAAACACGAGAAAGTTTGCTTAGAGAATCAACACGTGTTTATCCCTTTCGCCTTTGATACATTTGGTTTCTTAGCCTCGGAGGCTGTGGAATTTTTGAGCCGGGTTCAATGGGTGGTGCATTCTTTGGCCACTAAGAGCATTTTCATCCCACCCCTATCTCTAAACCAAAAATTACACTAAAACTTACTTTATTTTCTCTATTCATTTCAATTAAATAATACTTTTTATACCTTTTATCATTACCTTTTCTCTTTCATTCACTCACAACCACTTTCAAAATATATTAAAAAATTATAGGGGATGAACAGTAACTTTTCAAATATATAGAAAAATAATTACTTTTTCTAAAATATAAAAACTCTTCACTCACAACACCCTAAATCACTCTCTAAATTATAAAAACACCCCTCACATAATATAAGGGGTTGGATGAGAATGCTCTAAGACTTCAAACTTTGTTTTTAGTATGATTGATTTTGCTATTCAAAAAGGGGTTGTGGCGCAGTTTGTTACCCGTTTACCTCAGCTTGTTTTTTTTAATGGAAAAAAAATATTTTTTAATCTATTTAAGCAAGAATTATTCCCACGTTTAAAGCCAAGACACTCAAAATCTACAATTTTAAGTCATTTTTCTAAGTGAGACTCATATTAAAAGAGAGATCAAGTATTATCAAGAGAAAAGTGTGTGTGGGCTCATCCTAAATCCGTATTTAAACACTTATGTTATATTTGTGGCCGGTGTTTTTCTTATCTATGTTAGGAAGATCTGTAAAGCTAATCATCATTAAATTATTGAAAAGATAAAGTGATAATCGCTACTATTATTAACGTAAAAAGCAAATGTCATTAGGTTGGTTTATGAATATTGAATAATGACCTTTTAGGTCAGACAACTTGTTTCATGTCTTGGTCAGTGTATAATATAGTTTATTATTTTTATCCTGAGGTGACATCCACTTTATTGCTATACCTAAAGTTTGAAATTATGAGTTTAGGTAAAAATATGGGCACCCATGTAAAGAGAGCAGGCTATGTTTTCAATCCTGTTAAATTTTGATTTTTTTATAATTGTATTTTATTTAAAATCAAACTAAACAACCAAGCGAATACCAACTTTTTCATTATATATTTTATGTAAGACTAATAGATATAGGCGTAACTTTATAACAAACAATTTCTTTTAATTCAGTTGATGTTGATGTTGTCTTACGTTTTTGTGTTTTGAGTGGTTTGTCAACTATCATGCATGTTGTTTCCTTTAGTGTTGATAACATGAGATTGATCTTGAACCTATATGGATGTTGGTGAAATATGAGTTTTTTACTACATACGACTCGTATTCACTGGGCTGTTTCGCTTTACTAAATAGAAAATGTAAAAAAGTATTAAATTTGATAATTATAAAAATTTAAAACACACGAGTCGCAAAGACTTATAATATTCATCCTATACTACCCATATAAATTTATATTTTATATTACTTTTACTCGTGTAGTCCTATACGACTCAAATGACTACACGCTACCTTTAGGCGTGACACTTCTTTGACTCGTATAGATGATATGAATAAAATCAGCCATAAAAATGTTGTTTTTTTTCTGACATGATACATACTTTCTGACGTGATGGGCACATGGTGCAGAACCAACCAGTGCTTTTGTGGATAAAAAGATGAAATCATTGATTGGAAGACGTGACAATTGATTAGACCTTAAAACGACGAACACAAAAGTTAAGATTCACGACCTATGACACTTTATTCTCGTAGTCTTAATTGCCTCACTTCAAGAGGACCAAATCTTAATACATAGTTTGTTGCAAGAGATATAGGAAACAAGAGATATCATTAATCAGGATGGTGAATCAAAACTCAGTTATACACCAATGTTTTAAAAACCGGTTTTTTAATCGTACCATATTTGATTCAAAAAAGGTATAACTGGTTGAACCGAAAGGTTCAATCAGGTTGAATAGTTTATCCTGGAATTTCCAGTGTTGTAAAACTCGGCCTAAGCGATCGAGTACTCAATGCCTAGACGCTTCTCGGCACTTCACTGCGCTGCTTTTCTTCTCCAAGGTCAAAAACTCGGAATCGGCCCTAGGCGGTCCACCTCGGACCTAGGTGGCTCTACTCGGCCTACGCGGTCCAACTCGATCTTAACAAAATTTTGACTTTTATTAAAAAAAACAATTTTTCTAAGAGCCTACTACTCTTTTTCATTTTCACGCTAAGACGCAACCTAATTTCAGTTTTAAACTCGCAACCACCATTGTTATCATTCGATTCAAAGTTCTAAATTCGCAAACCTCTTATTTAAGTTCAATTAAGGTACATCATTCATCAATTGAGACATGTTCTTGAACTAATATGTCAATATTATTAATTATTTTTATATTTTTCGTTTATATTTTGTAGAATATTTAGTAAACTTTTGATATTTGGCATATGCATAATCTCTTGACAACTTAATTTCCTTATAAAACATCATGTCCAAGTACTCCCTAAGTACACCCCGTCTAGACCGAGTACTCGCATCTTCCTAATCGACCGACCTGGAAACGCCACCCCGCCTAGACCGAGTACTCGCAACTCCCTAATCGACCGCCCTGGGAACGCTTAACGACTTTTACAACCTTGATAATTTCATATAAATATAATTTCAACTCAAAAAATAACTCACAAATGCATTAATAAACATTGCACATGAACAGTGATTGAGTAAAATAGAAAGTTTGTACTTTGCATACGTAATTAATCAATTACAAAAGATTTAAAGAAAACAACCTTGGATTTACATGATACAAAATTGACTGATTAACGAATCATCGTTTACTGTGTTTACTCGTTTTAATTTTATCCGCTAGGTTAAAAATCATTTAAAAAACTATGGGTCGTAAAAAAATATCAAAAATCTATTGTGTTTAAAACCGGAATTAAAAAAAAAAACGGTACGGTGTTCTAGCAAACCACTTAAAAATATCGAGCTCTAAATACCGATTGCCTTGCTAAAATCCGTGTAGCCGGTTCAAACGGTCAGCACGTACCGGTTTTTAAACGTTTCAATACACAATCATTCTCCACTTCATTCATCCAGCATTGTGACGAAACAGTTCAAAATGTTCCTTTTATTAACAAAATCATAAAGGACTTAACTTTTGTTGTGCTAAATTGGTGCAAATAAGCTGTTCGTATTCACTTTTAATCACCCCTATATAATTAAGGACTAATTTTATCTAGAGCATATTTGGGAAAAAAAAACTGAAATCCTTAATATCTCATATATATAATGTTTAAACCAAAAAAAAAAAAAATTACCAAACCCTGTTTCAAACAAATACACACAAGCAGACCATTGTTTCAAGAACTTGATAACAAACAATCCAAATATTAAAAAAAAAATAACTAAAGAAAACACACCCATATGATATAACCATAACATATTACCTCCATCTCTTTACATCTTTACCTCTGCCATTTCCTCTCTGTCACAACCAAAATAAAAAACTTAAAATAATATTCTGATAAAAGAATAATAGTAATATCATAAGTTTATATATTACCTTGATTGGCATTTCCTTTTGTTGCTTGTAAAGCCTGAGACATTGACCTCTGAATGCGCGGCGAGCCTTGTCGACCGTTAACCGCACCTGGTAACGAGTGTCTCTTTTTCAAATAAGTTTCCTTATCATGCACATCCGGACTCAATGCTGGTGAAACATTAGCAATCGCTTTTGCTCTTGCGGATTCAGTTGCTTGCATGTAACTCGGGACCGACGGTTCTTGATCACTGTTGTCGGGTTTAGGTGACCCGAAAGAGTTTCTTCGTTTCCCGGGTTTCGGGTCTTTAGGCAACTGCTCAAGACTAGTTCTTGGACCAGAGTCAGCACTTGACTTCTTACTAGTTGACCAGGACTTTCGCTTTTGACTTGTTGACTTTTTGTCAGTTTTTGACTTCTTTGTGTTTGTTGACACCTGGCTCGATGGAGTTCCTTGTGATTCAGGGATCGTTATGTGGGTCGTTGGAGATCCCGGTGTAGATATTTGTGGACCTGGTTCATGGTGGCTCGACTCTGGCTCGGGCTCGGGCTCGGGTTTGATGTCAGCGTCGTTGACCTTTTGGTCAACTTGTTTTTCAGGCATACCAATGTCTATGTTGCTATTATTAATATTATTATTATAATCATCAACTGCTTCATTTGAAACTTTTGGTTCCTCGGTTTTCTTGTTTTCAACCTCAATATGATCGGGTGAGTCGAGTGTGGATGTGATTGATAACTCAGTTCCACATTCGGAGCCACCATTCTGAACTGTTATCGAACCATGGGTAACCGTGTGCTCATCCGGCTCAACATCCGGAACCGAGGTTACATTTTCAGGTGCAGAAGAATCGATATCTACAACCGAGCCCGCCACGTCAGCTTGTTTAACGGAATTGGCTGATTTCAAAGGGCCAGAAGAGCCTGCGACGTCGTCTTGATTAAAAGAGTTGGTTGGTTTTAACAGTTTGGTCAAAGAAGTCAACTCTTCAAATCTTGACTGAGCTGCAATAAATGCTGGATTACTTGCTTTTCTTGATCCAAAAATCGACTTTCTTCCCTCTGAATCTGATTGGTCGGTTGCTACACGTTTTGCGGTTCGTTTCGGCTCGGGCTCAGACACAAGTTTCTCGGAAATCGCTTTGGGTTTGGTTTCTGAAACGGGATTCTCGAAAATAGGATCGGGTTTCGTTTCTGATCCGGAATTTTCATGAACCAGTTCGGGTTTCGTTTCTGATACGGGATTTTCATTAATCGGTTCGGGTTTCGTTTCTGATACAATATTCTCGAGAATCGGTTCAGGAATTGCATTTACCTCAATCCGAGGTACGGTTTTCAAATCCATTGATTCGGTTACATGTTTTTTCTCTTCACGGGTTTCTTCATTGGAACTTTCGTTAATGTGAATCAAGTTCTCGTTTTTTTCAACTGGCACAATAAGTTCCGCAACATCAGTGGTGACTACAGTCTTGACCTCATGTTCAGCGTTATTTATGACTTTGCCATTATCATGTTCCGCTACATGCGACTCCAAAAGGTCGGGAGAAGAGACAGACATCCACCTCTCTAACCAATTCCAAGCTGAATCAGATTTTAACGGCTCGCATTTGATGTTTATTTGTTTCCCTTTTGGTGTAGATTCCAGTAGCTATAACCAACAAAAATAAAAATAATTTATTACTTTACCATTTATTAAATTATAATTTGTACATAAAGAAAATCAGTAAATGATTGTATTCGTATTTACCTGACGAGCGAGTCTATTACTTAATAGCTTCTCAATGGAAACATACGTTGGATTTGAATTAACTCCCGCATTTTGCACTCCCTGAAACAACATAAAAGTTTACATTAATAATTTTGAAAACGACCCGTTTTGGCTTAGTTCAATGTTTCATAACATATAATACGAAAAAGGAAAGATATATTTTTAAAATGTTTTTTTCCCTTCATAATTTTTATTTTTTTTACCTTACGCGCACGAACAAGAGCTTGCATTTTAACAATGGCTTGAACACAACGTAAGGTTCCAACAGCATGATTTCTGACCAAATGACCTCTAACCGCAGCTTGCAGTTTGATCACATTCTTATGTTTAATCATTTGTCTCTCAGCCTTCGATTAAACAAAATTTAAGATTAAAAAACACTAAACAAATAAATAAAATAAATACATAAACAAAATAATAAATGCATACCAAGAATCTTCTAGCAGCAGCTTGGATCACAAGAACAGCTGATTCGGAATCAGATCCATCAGGAACAGGTTCAGATTTAATATCATCTTCTTCACATGCAGATTCGATAGCCACAGCCGAAACCGCAGCATTTTTGGTAACTGAATCTGGTATCTCTTCTGTCCATATACTGTCAGAAGTTTTTTCAGATATGTTATTAACTTGTTGTTCAGAACTGATAGATATCGGTTTATTCTCAGAAGAAGTTAGTTTATCAGAACTGATAGTTATCGGTTCAGATATCGGTTTATTCTCAGAAGAAGTTAGTTTATCAGAGCTGATACTAATCGGTTCAGAGATCAGTTTAGTCTCTGAAGAAGTTAGTTTATCAGAATTGATAGTAATCGGTTCAGAGATCGGTTTATCCTCCGAAGAAGTTAGTTTATCAGCAACTACTGTGTTACTCAACACTCGATGCCTCGCTGATCGTTTCCTGAAACTCCATCCTCGCTTATCCGGACTCTTATTCTGGCATAAATTCAATCAAAATAGTTCACAAATTAAAATTACATTAACACTTTCCAAAAAAATAAAAAATAAAAACACCTAATTAGATCCAGTTTAGCATCAAACATGACTCGTGATAAGAGTCCAGGTAAGACAACATAGTCTGGCCAGAATGGGGCATCGGGGCTCTCCAAATTTGGAGAGTGCGGTAGCATAAATACAAGAAAGTCGCCGTTCTTAAAAAAAAACATGACTCGCGATCTCAAATCCTCAACGGTAGATTCGTGTTCCCAGCATTATCCGAATCATCAAATTAAAATAAAAACATTAAATTTCCTTAATTTAAGTTAACTTCAACCCAATTAACTCTATAATTTAACAAATTTAGATCCAGATTTTCTAATATTAATCACACTCAAATCACACATTCCCCAAATTCCAAAAAATCAATTAGATCTATTTCATTAACACTTTCCTAAATATCCAAAACTCAAATTCCAATCAAATACAATCAATTTTAACCTAATTTCCATCAAATACACTACCAAATTAACTTAATATCAAATCACAAACAAAACCCACATCAGAAATTAGATCCTCACACAAAACCCACAAACAAAAGAATTGATTTTTCATCAAATCACACAAAACCCATCACAAATTAATCGCATTTATACTTCAGACGAATCAATTTCCATCAAATACACTACCAATTTGACCCAATTTCAAATTAAAAACAAAACCCACATCAGAAATTAGATCTCACACAAAACCAACAAAGGAAACTAATCAATTTCACATCAAACCCATAAAACCCAACTCAAATTAATCACATATACGAATCAATTTCCATCAAATCAATTTCAAATTAGAAACAAAACCCACATCAGAAATTAGATCTCACACAAAACCCACAAAGGAAACCAATCAATTTCACATGAAACCCACAAAACCCAAGACAAATGAACCGCATTTTTACCTCAGACGACGCATCAATCTCATCACGATCAACAGATTCATTGCTGCCACCGCCACAAGCAATGATCTTGAAGCAAGAAGGAGTGGATCTTCCCATGATTATAAGTAACCGTTGGTAATGGAAGCAAAGAGAGAGAGAGATAAAGATCGTGTTGTTTGTTTGTTGTGAGTGAGTGACTCAGTGAGTCAGTGGCATTTGGGAGTGTTTTTCGTCGTTATTGTTGGAAATTGAACCGGGTGCAGGTGGAGGGGTATTTATGGAACAACACAACACCCTGAACATGCTCCTCCAATCTAGGGTACCAGTTTTTTTTCAACATTAACTTGTACCTTGTGCATTAACACTTGTACCTTTTTTTTATTTTGTTTTGGATAAGTTATTGTTGTTCACTCAAACATAAAAGGTGATCTAACAAGTATAATTATTAACTAATTAATTAATTATTTGTAAGGTTGTTAGTTGTCGATAGCGTCGGTCGGCGTTATGGTGCTCCATGTCAGAAAGCAACAACCAACTTACCATAATGGTCATCCCTTTTCCCCTTCTGTCCCTATTCGTATAGCGTCAGATAACGTCAGAAACCTGCAAAATTACCGCCACGTCAACCGACTACGTCCTCATGGCGCCTGAGACCTTTTCCTCCGCAATAAATAGCCTAAGACTATAACAATGATTTGATAGCCTACATTCCATCCCGAGACGTTTGGGGCATTTTGGCCTTTAAAAATTCACCCAAATCTAACAAGCTTAATTATTAATTAATTAATTAATTAATTAATTAATTATCTATAAGGTTGTTAGTTGTCGATAGCGTCGGCGGGCGTGATGGTGTTTCACGTCAGAAAGCAACAGCCAGCTTACCATAATGGCCATCCTTTTTCCCTTTCCGCCCTCATCTGCATAGCATCGGATTATGACAGAAACTTGCAAAATCACTGCCACGTCGACCAGTCACGTCCCCCTGACGCCTGAGAATTTTTCCTCTACAAGCCTGCATTCCATCCCGGGGCGTTTGCCTTTTGGGGGCATTTTGGCCTTTAAAAATCCATCCAGCGTTTTGTACACAACGCTTGATGAAGAGGAAGGTGGGGCCAAGGAGGAAAACCGGTTGTAGAGAAGTGAAGTGGGGGTGTTTTGAGTGGTTTTCCACTAAATATGGTCTAATTGGTATTTAGAGTAGGGTTGCTAAAAAAATAATAAAATTGTCAAAACTGTTCAAAATGAGCTAAATCAATCAATTCGGTTGGGTTAAGAGATAAACAGTTTGGTTTTACGGTTTGCAACCGGCAAAATATTCAAAAAATAATAAAAAGTAATATGTTAATCTAGAAAATGTTAATATGAATAAAATAACTTTTTTTCACTATTGGGATTATAATTATCATAGATATAAGTATTTTTATACGTATTTTCAACTTAGTATTCATGCGTTTCGAATAAAACTAATTTTGTAGAATTATCCTTTTTGTCCACACTTTTTTTGACAAAAGTTTTTAGTACTCAAAATGTAAAAAACCACTCCTTTTTTAACCTATCAATATACCGAATTTTTAGAAATATAATTATATAATAATAAAAAAAAACCTAGACCAGCAAACTGTAAAAACCAAACTGTGCTAGTAGGTATGGCCGGCCCAACCAAACCCGACCAGTTTGGTTTGGTTTGTTTTGCTTTTTTTTTCTAAAAGTTGTACTTACTGATTCAACTTATAAAATAGAATCGTAAACACCTTACTTTAAGCCATAGAAATGGCAAACAAACAAACACACCAATTCATCTTGTGGATTATATCTTTTTTATTTTACTGACGACAAAGTAGTAAAGGAAGACATAGGAGTCGACAAACTTACATTGCCTCCTTCGTAACAAGTTTCATTGCTAAGGGTATCTGTGCTGGGGCAGAATATCACAAGATTTGGGCGACATTCAAGCGACAACACCCCCCCCCCCCCTTTGACGATATGTGGGACGACAGGGGGGATGGATTTTTATCATCTAGGTGTGTTTTATGTTTATTATTATATTATGTGTGTGTAATATATATACATATATATATATGTGTGTGTGTGTTGGGCTACAACACCTCTAAAACAAAAATCCCTCATTTGTTAAATGGGCGCTACATGCCAAACATCATCTACAATTTGTAGCCCTTCACCACAAATAGCCTAATACATTTTAAAAATAATGTCATGTTCAAAATATATTACATGATTCTATGATTATGAAGTATGAGGTAACATCTTTTCTATTTTACAGTTACAAAATTTCTTAAATCGTATTATTACTTAATGTTCAATTATTAATTAAATAATCATTTTAAAAAAGCAGTCTTTTTCGTTTTTGGTCAAATGTCGATATAATTACACAAAATATAGATGAATAACACAAAACGGTGTGTTTTGGTAGTGCAATCAACTTAATGATTATAGCTTTATGTCTCATGACAACAAATATTCAGATAATAGCTTTATGCCTTAAGTCAACAAATATTTGGTTGAAAAACTACCTGACAACTCTAGATAGGTTCATGGAATATAGGTCGAAAGCGAAAGATAAATTATTGTTCGATTCATGTTATTTATTTGATAAAAGATATATATAGGTTTGGTTTAATTAATACATTATTTTATAACTGGATTTTATAAAAAGCAAAAAGACACTAGCAAGAAGCTAGGAAGCTAAAAATAACAACCATAATGGAAACAATACATGGAAATGACTAACAATGAGAATCAAAACTAACCAGATTGAATAAAACACACACACACACACAATTGCTTCAATCCAAAGTCCAAACTCTATCTATCTTTCGCCAACATACATTATAAGAATATAAGGTTTTTATTTCTTTAACGGTGTTGGAAAGGAAATATTCTTGTGGTTAAACACCTATACTCCGAGCATGATAAATACCCCATCATGTCTCATACAAATTTCTTCTTTTCCTCGTTTCCTTGGACTTGCTTGTCATCTCTATTTCTAGCACCATTGGGACCTAGTGTCGGAACTTGCAACACTGTTTCTTGCAACAATAATTAGTTTCAAATTCAAAGAAATTAGGGAAATGCTTGCATAATGGGTTCGACCTGATTGAACAATCATGCCAAAACCGTGTATCTCTGCCATCTCCTAAACATTCATGTTTAAATGGGTCAAAGACAACTCAATTTGCCATATACTCAAGCTATTGATTTTAGTGGGGTTGAGTACCAAGATTTAGATTTGTGTGAACTATCCAAATTACCCTTCTTCAAACACTACACTTTTCTGTTTTGAAATACCGCCACCACTTTGTTAGAAAATAGGCTTTGGTATACTTTAACGCCATGATAAGTCCCTCATTTTGTTTTGTAATGCAGCCATTTCCCAAACAACATAGTATAGGTTAGTGAGTTTAAATCCTTGCAAATGTAAAGTAAAATGAAATTTTAGGTTTAAAAAATTTGTTATTATTAAAAAGAAGAAATGGATTTATGTAACTTCGTACGACTTGATCATATACATTAGTTTAGAGCCCATCCAAAATTTTTTGGGTGCTAAGGGCACCTTCACAAAACTCTGTCGGGTATTATGGGTACTTTGTGAACGCGACCCCATGCGCTTCTGGTAGTGAAATCAGATAGCAAATTTGGGTTCGTGAAGCCAAAGAGGAAGCCGAACAGCTAAAGTAACTGAGGATTTTTTTTAGTTAGCGTCCCCTTCATTTTGGATAAAAATAGGTGACACTATCTCATATTTGGTTGGTAATTTCCTCCCCCCCCTCCCATCCTTATGATATGTATCATTATTTATTGGATGATTAGCAAAATTGTCATGTCTGACTCAAAATTTTATATATATATATATATATATATATATATATATATATATATTAAACCTTATGGTAGTTTACTCATAAAATACATTATTCATGAATGGAGCCAATTACTTTTATACATGTATTCTAGGTAGTTAAAAGTTAATTATTTTTAACTTTGGGTTTTTATTATTTTATGTTTGTTTAATTTTTAGTTAGACACATGGACATATTCAATTCCTTTGCAACATAAATTCAATAATTTATTTTCATGTTTTTTATTTCTATAACTAAAATTTAATAAATTCAACTTTTAAAAATATTGTGTTTTTTCAAGTTTCGAATTGCGACATGCTTATTAATATTTAAGTTTCATAATAAGTTTAATTCGAAACCGTCTGGCTCACATATAATATATATTTAACTTTTTTTCACAATACAGTTTTACTTTAAATTTCAAATACAAACGAGTTTCAGTATAAGTTTCATTCAAAACCGATTAGGGCCATATACAATATATTTTTACTTTTTTTCATAACGTAATGTTACGCTAAATTTTAAATACAAACAACAATGTTTATACACACGCTTACACGCTTTGATATCAATTTTATTCAATACCAATCTCATGTAATGTACGACCAAAACACATTGGTCATTTATGAAATATTTATATGTTTTCTTCACAAAAACTTAATTTTGTATAAATACATTCTTATTTCTATCTATGTTTCTCAGTACTTTGGGGAGTGGTAGAGTGGTTAAGTTATTAAAGGGTTCAATTTGTGTGGAGTACTGTAACATTTAGCAGGTCAAAAATTTTTTATCTACATTTCGATATAAGATTCATTAGCACCATAGCCGTCGTAACACGCACACAATTAAGCTTTAGTAACTTTATGTTTATTAACATCCCATTGCGATGCGCTGCTTAACGTGCATCAACACTCTCGCCGCAACGCGCAGGCCATTTACTAGTTTATTCTAAATATCAAAACATGCATTACCAATAGAATTTCAATACATAACTCGTTTGGCATTACTAGGCAGCAAGGAGGCCCAACAACTTTCTTTTCTTTGTTTTTTTTATTTAAAATGACTTGATACCTTCATTATCATAATAAGTGTTTCAGCTCGGTTATAGAGATGACTAAACGTGAATCAACAGGGTAAGACGATGTCTTGTGTGCCATGGCTCAAGAGGTGCCCAATAGGATACGCTAGACACCTTCCTTGGCAAAATGGGAGGCCCTGTTAGACACCGCTAGAGTCGTGGCAGATAAGAAACCGTCTTAGCCTGCTTATTTTCATCCTAGCACCCACTATAGACAAGCTGGGACAGATGCCATTATATGGTGTTGCAAAGCCAATTTTGAGTGGAAAAGTGTCAGGCCTAAGTTGGTGCCTAGTGATGCCCAAGAATGTTATATGTTAACATATGATTTGTTACGTCTATAATAGTTTAGGAATATTTGTTAGCCTTTTCAAAAATTTCTGGGCTAAACATGTTATTTTTGTAATTTTGCCTTATTCACCCGTTTGCAACTAATCACTAAGGGTATGTTTGGTTGGAGGTAATGGAATGAAGGAAGAATGGAATAGAAGAAGGAATGAAATGGACAAGGGAATAAAATTGATCATTACCATTCATTTTTCTTGTTTGGTTAACCTATAGGAATGAAATCATTTATTAATTTTTATTGTTTGGTGTCTAAAAAATTGTAGAAATGAAATAGAAATAATAAAAACACTTCTATCACAAAAAAGTGAATACTTTTTAAACCCAAAAAAAAAAAAAAAAACTACAATGGCGACGGTCGTAGCTCCGGCGACGAAAATGGTGGTGGCGGTGGCGATGGTGGTGGCAACGGTGGTGGTGTCGGCGGAGTTGGTGGTGGTGCCGATGGTAGTGGTGGTGGTGGTTGTTAGGTGATGGTGTTGTTGAGAAAGTAGGGTAAAGGAGGAATGAAATGAAAAAAAAAGAAGGGGGGGTGAGAAGGAATGGATTTGATGGAATGAGATTCCATGTGTAATGGATGATTCCATTCCATTGATCAACCAAACACCACTTTTTTCATTCCTACGTAATGAATCATTCCATTCCTATTGTCATTCCTGCGTACCAAACACTACCTAAGAAATAATATAGGTTTTCACTTTTTTACATTAACATATATATGATACAAGGGATCTAACGTAGTTCTATTATACACAACATCGATTACACAAGTTATATTAATTAGTTGCAAGGTTGCAAAGGTCACTTGGCGGATCATAGATGGGAGACTGAAGAGTTGGGTACACTCGGATTCGAAGTACTCGGGGAATACTCGGACATAGTAAATATAAAGAAAATTAATTTTTGGATATTATATATATGTCAAATATAATAAGTTTACTAGTATTTATAACAAAATAGATATGTCATAAGTTTTTGGATATTATATATATGCATATGTTATATTCCAATATAAATAAGAACAATACATTTTTAAATATTAAATTATTTTAAAAACTTCTCATCATTCATTAAAAAATGATATTCGTTTTTTTTAATATTATAAAAAACTAAGTTTTGGATATTATATATATGTCAAATATAATAAATTTACTAATATTAATATTGGTTGACATACTAGATCAGATTCGGTCTAAGGTTATTATCTTTGATCGTTTCTTAGTAACTCAGTGGAGTTAAAGAAAATCGCCTTGACGTCATACCTTGTAGCGATTACTCGGAGAGTAATCAGCCTTGTACACCTACTTTTACAACATTGGTTTGTTGACAACTTGGATTGGTTATGTGAATTTTGATAATACAAGGGATTAATTTGGCACCAATGCATAAGACATGGATCGTACTTGAACGTTTCGGGCGATATGAAGTTCAGTAAGAAGCATGTGAATAACGAAAAAGTAATCTTGTTTGACAGCTGTTTTGTCATCAGGTAACATGTGTATATCTTATTAGAAAAAACTGCAACCATCTTTTTTGGGCTCATTTTTGTGTAACATGTTACACTAGAGTGTTTCCAATGCGTTTTGCGCAGGAAACTCGACAACAGACCCGCATATTGAAACGCGAATACGCAAGCACATCGTAACGAATATCACTTCGGTATAACAAAACAAAAGTTTATCTAACTATCAAAAGAACTTTGTTGGTATTGGTTCGGCTCATTATGACATTGATGTGGTACCGACACTCGGTATGTGGTTACAATACAAAAAAAAATATTCTATTGCGAAAAAAACTCTGTTTTCATCGGAACTTACATAACTTGTTGCGAATACAACTTCGTTTTAACGGCATGACATATAAAAATATGAGCATGTCGTAACGGCATACTAAAGTTTTTAAAATATCGTATGCTAAAGATTATCAAAGAATCAATAACTTAAATGTATAAGTAATAACAAAAAACTATATGGGAAGGAAAACACATGTTAAGGTATATAGTAAAATCATGAAAACTTTGGGATGCTAAAGTAAAAAGTAAACGAAGTTTAGCAAAAAGAAATGCTATGAATCAAAACTAAAACAAGTTAAAACTTGGAGGGGACTAAATTAAAACAATCTAAAATTTAAGGACCAAGGTGCAAAATTATACTATATGTTAAAGGAAACACCGTAACATTAGGTTTCCTTTAATATATAGTATAATGGGTAAATATTATTCGGTTGTTTACATGTAATATGCTAAGTTGTGATTTTCGTGTATAGGGGCTAAGGATTTTAAATGGCAATCGGGATTTTCACATACGAATAACACTAAAAACATTGAAAAAAAAGAAAAATCTAGTGGGTAGACCTAGTGATTGAGTGTTTAATTTTTAAATATTTACAAGAAGAGAAAATAATTAGCATACAAAGAGTTTTTCTTTTCTATTAATATTCACCCTAACTTTAACGTGTGTCTATATGCATTTTTGTAGTATGTTAAACAAAAAAAAAATATTTTCTTTCATGAAAGAGCCCGTTTTTGTTTATACCACGAATAAATATTTTTTTCTATACATAGTTTATACCACCAAGAATTAATGTGACAATTTATGCGAAGTCTTAAAAACGGTATGTTTACAACAAGTGCATATCCAGGGCCGGCTTAGCGAATGTGGAGTCCTAAATCAAAACCATATTTTGTGGTCTTTTCATCACAATTGTTAAGAAAAAAAATTTACTTATTACAACTTTTGAACTCATAACCTATACTTAAGACTTCAGTAACAACCAAGCCTACTATCACACCAATACATTACTTTGAGTTTACTTTACCTATATATATCCATATATAAAGATTTTTTGGACTTTAATATCTTAATTAAGTGTGGGCCTAAAACCCTAACTTATTTTCGCCGTCCCACGAGTCACGCTGCACATATCCATAAAAAAACCGTTCTTATAGTTTTTTCTTATTTATAAGCAATTTTAAAGTGTAAATATACTAATAGATTTGTTTTAGATCATGCATTGTTTTTATTAAATAAAGAATAACTATTGCAAGAACAAATTGCCATTTCTACTTTGGTGGGATGGTAATGTGGGATATAGTGTAAAATATGAGATCAAGGGTTTACTGTGTAACATTTAGTTGTTCAAAAAAAAAAAATCAAATATTCATTTTTGGTGACACATAGAGACGCCATGCGTCTTGATGATTGATGAAAGGAACGAAAACTTGTAGAAAGTAGAAACCATGTGCAAAATAGCGAGGTTTGCATAGACACCATGTTGTAGTTGGATCAATGCAAGATGCCATATATTTAAAACGAATCTTATGTAAAGTACAATAATTGAAAATGAATAAGTAAATAGTTACGTAATATACAATAATTGAAAATGAATAAAACTATTAGTCATGATAACCCATTTAATTAAGATAAAGATACCGAAACTAATACCAACCTTAGTTAATTAATTCATACATTAAATATTCTATTTAATCACAAACATGCCATTGGTTATTTTGACGATTGATTAAATGATCTAGTGGCTGAGATCTAGAAATTTCTCGCACTAACAAGTCATTCACGCCTAATGTATATATATAATAAATTATTCGAAATTAGTCATACCAAAACAATATGTGAGTTTGGATTGAAAATTAATGAGAAAAGATAAAGCATTGAGAGCAGAATATCATGATCAATGAAAGAGGCTTTTTAACATGATGAGGTGAGACAATATCTGACTATCTGTTAAATTCTAGTCAACAGTTGAGACTTCAAATGGAAGCTTTGATGGTGGTTCCAAATGATTGTCAAAACCAGAAAAAGTAAACATTTCATTTTAAACTCAAAACGAGTATAAGAACAGACGTGCTGTTTTGGATCCGTAATTGTTTCCCTAGGTAAACAGCTAGGGACCAATATCCTTACAGTTAGTTTTACAATTAAGTTAAAACAAAAATGTAGTTTGAAGTGTGACATCCAAATATAAAACATGCTTTGAAATCTAGAACATTTAGTTACCTGTACTTTAAAATTTGGACCAGTAATTTAAGTTTCTCTGAATTAATAGTTATATAAGTTTATAACTATAGAGTTTTGGTAAAATAAATTTATAAAGTATAGGTAATAATAGTAATATTTAAATAAACGTATAAAGTATAGGGTTTTAGCTAAATAGCTTCATAAAGTATAACATTTATTAAAAAAAAAAAAACTATAAGGGCTATTTTGTGTTTTTACTAGTACTCTAAAGAAAGAAATTAAACTATGTCATTTTCAATGTGGTGTAGTGGTAGGGAGTTTGAGTTTTTCAATAGAGATCCAAGTTCAATTCTCGCTTACAACATTTTGGAGGGGACATGGGTGGCTCAATAAAGTAAGACTGGGATCTTTGTGATCTCCAGTTCGATCCTGAGGGCATCCGGTTTTACTACTAGTGAGCCTTCAGGCGGGTGAGTTTTCCCGGAACTGGAGATAACTTGGAGGCTCTTAAGGGCTCCGTACGGCTGTGTTTGGTCAGCTAGCGGTGGCCTTTAGCTATCCATTGGGTCACCCTGTAAGGAGTGCCTAGGCATTCTATGTTTGTTGGCCGTTTAAAAAAAATGAATTAAAATATATCATACAGAAAAGGGGTTGTATACGTTACATATTCATTTACATACGTTACACAATTATTTACATACGTATCATAACACCAGGTGTAATTATTTATATACGTTGGATAATTTTATATGCAAATAGTTCTGCATGCCATGCAACTATTTAAACTAACTATGAGGAGAACATCTATATCCTTCGGGCCAAGACACTATTCATTCAACAATGTTATAGAAAAACTTAAAAAGCCATGTCTTGTACACAAGATTCAACATCACAAAGAAAAACCTAAAAATTCTTTAAATATGATGCATGTCATCTTTAAGAGTCGCTAATCATATCATTATTAACGTTAACATGGATATCATTTATTATTAACGTTAACATGGATGTCATGTTTTGCACCTAAAAGATTCTCCAATGGCTAAAAAGTAGGTTTGACAAAGATATTGTTTTGAGATTATTTTGAACATTACATTAATCCAGTAATTCTACATTTTTCAGCTATAGAATAAAAAAAACGAAGTAGATATTTTAAGATTTACGAATTCATGTTACCATGATAAACATTAAAAACACAAAAAAGTAGTATATCAAACCCTGCCTCATTGTTTTGGGGAGAATTCAAAGATATGAAGGTGCTTTTAAACGCCCAAATCGGTTTAAAACAATGTCCACAGCTTGATCACTAGCATAGGTACATGTACTCGTTAGCCTTCTACATGACGGAAGTGAAGATTCAGATTGTCATTAGCATTAAATTATAACTATAAGCTAGAGAGGTCAGGCACCGACGACCAATGGGTCCTCCCTTTCAGGACTCAGGTACTTCAAACTGAAAGGGTACACCGCCGTTGCCATTCCGGGCAGAGGCGGATCTAGGAATTTTTTTCAGTAGGTTCACTATTTTTAGACGCTCTAATTTTATACGAACGGACATAAAAAAAACTTCGGGTCGGTTCAACCGTTTCGGGTCGGATAGGTTCATCACATGATAAAAATTCAATACAATAACAAAAAAACAAATATCGTCATTATAAATTAAAAAAATAAGCATACAGAGACGGGTTAATGTATTAAAATCCGTTTTAAAAAGTCATGAATAAATTAAAATCCGAGTTGGGGTCATGCCCATTCGTTTATTTAACTTTACACTTACTCAGACAAATAATTGTGATCATGTTCATTCGTTTTAAAAAATGGACATATATGAATAGATGTAAATGGACACAACAAATATAAACGAACAGAAATAAACACACTTAAATGAGCACAAACGTACAGATATAAATAAAACTTTTAAGTAAATGACTTATCCAGATAATATTTATTTATTTTCTATTAATATGTAAACAATTATAAACAAACGAACGTTCATGAATGGAACATGCGTTTAGGTCCGTTCATTTATTAAAAAGCTCATGTTTGTTCATTTATTAAATAAACGAACATAAACGAACTTCACGCTAAACGATTCACTAAACGTTCAATTCGTTTACATGCCTATATATCATTGTAGTCAACCCTAAAAAGATTAGGTGCTTTGCTGAAACAATTTACTAGTTTTGACCCTTATCCAACCGGTTTAGCATCAAATCAGTGGATCACACTTCAAAACCCCTCCAGTATGCTAACCACTACAACTACACATCCAATTATTTAATTATAGGATGAGACTATTATTTAATTATAACATGAGACTAGAGACATAAAGTCTTGCAATGCAACTGCAGTCTGTACTAAACTCAACACCATCAAGGCATCAACAATTGTCACTTTGAATCGTAAATTTTACCAAACAGAATAAAGAGTGAAAATAAAAATAATCACGCTGGAGAGGAGTTTTGAACCCAGGTTAACTCAATTCAAAGGAAGATGTTTGCCACTAGACCAGAGTTTCACATTGTTTATGGGTTCCCTCTCAAAATTTATATGGTTTCACTCTCATAATTTATATAGGTTATCTATATAAATTTCGAAACTCAGTGGGTTGAACCCGCCCGAAGCACCTAAATCCACCCCTGATTCCGGGTACCTGGTGAAAGATGTGATCATGCGAATTGTGATCCCGCTGAAAGATGTAAGTTGCTACTTTGCTCGCATGGTACACCAAATCAATTTAAAGCGGAGGGATTTGAAACCCAAGGTTACCATATTTAACAAACTCTACAACTGCACACTTTTGACAAACAAAGGTTGAAGCAATTTGCCGAGGCCATTTGCGAGTATTGAGCACACTATTACGTGCATACATGGATTTAATTACTTGGTGGCATGAAACGTTCTAAAAAGTCATCCCATCATTCAAGCGGTTCCGGTGCAACGTGATGATTTCGGCAATGACTCTTTGGATGACGAGAATTATTTTTTTTATTAAAGTTTAGTATTTTATTTTATGTTTTAATGAACTTGTATGTTAAAAAAATGGCTTAGGGTATTTGAAAGGAGTGATATCACCCATTAGGATACTTCAGGGTTAATATAAAGTGGCATGCTGTGCAAGGTTGGTCAGTGGCGGATCTATGAATTCTTTTCAGTGGGTTTTTCTGTTTTTAGGTGCTCCGATTTCATAGGATCAGACATAAAATTCTTTGGGTCGGTTTAACAGTTCAGGTTGGGTAAAGTTAATCACATAATAAAAATACGATATAATAATTAAAAGAACATCTCCATTGAAAAATAGAGGATAATCCACATGCCTTTGCCATCAATGCAACCATACTAGTGGGTTAGTGATCACGCTTTTTCCTACAGTTAAAACCACTTTTCATTTTAATTTCATAAGTCACAGATAAAGTTTCATAAACATAAATACAAATGCTAAAATTGCATACTCTTTTAC
The DNA here is from genome assembly GCF_021521415.1 of Bidens hawaiensis. Classification (NCBI taxonomy): domain Eukaryota; kingdom Viridiplantae; phylum Streptophyta; class Magnoliopsida; order Asterales; family Asteraceae; genus Bidens; species Bidens hawaiensis. The sequence goes on along the minus strand of NW_027498468.1, from coordinate 20,007 downwards.
ACTTACAACAATCCCATTTGTCTAATAATTCCAAATATTCAACTTTCTCCTCATATCTAGATATATACGAAGCATATGCACCCGTAAAAAATTATTAAACCAAGAATTTAGTCCTAAATATTTAAAAACAAGGCATTAGCACCATAACATAACACATGAATGTGGGCTATAGAGTGAAAGACGAAAACCCTAAATCTATTTTGAATAAAAAAATTAGAAAGCACACAAGGAAGAATCGAACCCAGTCTTCAATTATAAAGCAAAGACTTAACCAATAGAGTCTTTTTCCATTTTGAGTATAGGTTCACTATGTATTTTCTATGTGGGTTTACTCCAGTTTTTATAAATGAGCATTCTATTAAAAGTCTGAAACTCAATGGGTTTCCGTGAACCCATAGGTAGCGTTGGTATAAGGGAATGAGAGGCGGAATGGAATGTGTCATTCCAAAGAAATGAAAAAAACAATGTTTGATTGTCATGTGGTAATGGAATGAACCATTCCATAGTGAATGAAATTCCTTCCAAATATATGATTTTCATTCCTTAAGGGGTAGGTGTTTTTTTTTCCATTCCTTCAAGGAATGAAATCAACAACAACAACAATAATAACAATGATGATGATGACGACGACGACAACGATGATAATAATAATATTATTATTCTTATATTATAATTATTATTACATTATCGAATTATTATGTTATTGCTATTAATTTTATTATATTATCATTATTTTTTATATTATAATATAACAATTATGATATTAGAGTTATTATCGCATTATCAATATTATTAAAATTATTTGACAAGTTAACACTTCATAACACGCATGCGTGATTCAACATTTTTATGATTATTTTTATTCGTTTTAGTGGTCTCATTGAAACGCGCAGGTCTTAAGAATAAGTTAATATGAATATTCATATTATTAATATTATTATTACTATTACTACTAGAATAATAATAATAATAATAATAATAATAATAATAATAATAATAATAATAATAATAATAATAAACATTTCATTCCTATATGGTAACCAAACATGACAATGAAATGGTAATGGTTCATTTCATTCCTTGGTCTATTCCATTCCCACGTCCATTCCATTCCATCATCCATTCCATTACGTCATACCAAACATACCCATAGTGAATCAGCCCCTGAGATTGGTGGAGTGTTAAGGTAGTTAGGGCACACTAAAGGAGTACACATATGTACCTCCCTAACATGTAATCGTATATGAACTAGCTTGATTGTAGAGAGAGGGGACCTAATGGTAACTAGCCGTAAATGATGTTAAAAGGCATCATCTGCTAATCATGTAGATGATAGAGGTGCAAAACCTTAAAACCTAAAATCATGGTCTGGTGTAATAGTTTTATAATTAACCTAGTACCTACAACCATAGTCATCAGCATTTCACAACTTGGTGGCTTATTTAGGGCCAATATTCTTTATTGTTTTTAGGATTGTATATGTCGTTTTAGTTTGCTTTTAGTCGGTGTAGTACGTACTCGGTACGTTTATTTTGTAAACTTTGGAGAAATGGGGACCCTGTATAAGGTTCACTTTACCCATTTCTCTATAAGAACTCCAACCCTTTTCATAACTCTCTTGGAAATAAAAGGAGTTTTTCTCTCACTTCACATTTTCCTCTCTATTACATAAACAAAACTAAGATCCGAGATCCGAGTGTTGTTGGTGATTTCCGCTAACCAACAACACGGATTGATCCGAGTCAAGTCTTGAGACCCATCAAGAGGACCTACAAGTGGTATCAGAGCTTTCGGCTCAACTTTTTGTGGTTTTCGGGTCAAACTTTTCGGATTTTGATCTTCGTTTTTGTTGGATTTGAGGTTGATTTCGTGTTACTCATCTCTTTTGGAGTCCCTTACACCTTAGAAACGCACGAGAATCACCAAATCTAAGTTTTTAGTATTTTAAATTTTTGTGTCTGAGCTTAGATTCAGCTTAAAAAACTCACATCTAGGCCGATTTATTGATTTTTAGACTAAAGTCTTTTTGACTTTTTGGAAGTTTGGGTGTTATATTCTCAAAAAAAAAAAAAAAAAAAAATTCACATCGGGTACTGTAGCAGGTGCTTCCGAGGTACTGTAGCAATCGCATCGCCGAGGTACTGAAGCAATCGCTTCGCACGGGTACTGTAGCAAATCGTTTCGCTTCGCACGGGGGGTACTGTAACAATCATTTCGTTTCGCACGGGTATTGTAGTAATCGCATCGCCGAGGTACTGTAGCAATCGCTTCGCACGGGTACTGTAGCAAATCGTTTTGCTTCGCACGGGGGGTACTGTAGCAATCGTTTCGTTTTCGCACGGGTACTGTAGCAACTTATGCGAAACACTGTAGCGACTCATGCGAAACACTGTAGCGACTCGTCACTGTAGCAACTCGGTACTGTAGCAAAAAAAAAAAAAAAAAAAATCTAACCGAGTTAAAAAAAATGCGTTACGAACATGAGCTTGGAGGGAATCTGGATATAGGAGAAAGCCAAAAGACAATGTTAAAAGGAGAATTCGACATGTTTACGCATGTTCAAGGAGAATCGATTGCCTCTCTTATCAACAGATTTGAGTCACTCGTCACTAAAATGAGAAGTGTCGGTATCATCAAAGGTTTGTCTGAGATCAACATAAAGCTGTTGAATTCACTGCCTTATACATGGAGCATCAATGTGGTTACCATCAAGAGAACCACAAACCTGTATACCATGACACTCTCAGAGTTGGCTTCTACCATCAAGTCTTTTGAAATAATGAAAGATAAGCTCCAAATAAACAATCAATCCAAAGAACATAAAGTTGGGACAAGTAATAAAGTTGGGACAAGTGTTGCAGGTGAAAGCAGTCATGCATGTCCTATCATTCCCGACACATCACTTTGCGATGAGGTAAACCACAACTTATGCACGCATGCTTGCTTTAACAAGGTTACATATTATAGATATCATCAAAATCAAGTCTTGAAAGAAAATGCAAAACTTCGTGAATTAAATGCTGAGTATGTAAAAGCCGACAAGATCTACGTTGAAAAGATTAAAACTCACCATGATGATGTAGCAAATCTTAGACTAAAAATTTTTCAAGCTAAACATGAAGTAATATATTATAAAAACATAATTTCTGAATTAAAAGATGAAATTGAAAGTTTGAAACTTGATGCTTCTGATAGAAAGAAAGAAGAAAAGTTAGTCGAAAGATTTGAAGCATCATCTGAGAAATTAGATGATCTTATTGGAGCCTAGAGAAGTAAGTACTAAAGTGAAAGCGGGGCTGGGGTACGATTACACTACCGTACCACCACCTTTTAGTGACATCTATACCAGTTTGCCCCACTTTAGCTATAATACTTCTCCCGAGGAAGAAATGGCATATGGGGTTGGTAGAATACCAAAACCAGTGAAATTTGTTCCTGCGGTGTCACAAACTGCTGCTCCAGTCCCATCATCTGATAAATCTAACATCAATGTATCTTTTGAAGCTGGCTGTGTAGAAGAAAGTGGGTCGGTGGAAACAGACACGAGTTGTGTTTATGAAAACGTTTGTGATGAAACTTTTGTTGAAAAATGTGTCAATGAAAGTAGGCCTATTGAGGTGAACATATCAAGTTGTTCATCATCAAGTTGTGAGACTGAGGATAATTCAAGTGAAAGTAAAGTTTTTGAAAATGAAAAAGCAAGTACTTCTTGTAAATATGTTCCACCAAATAAACGATCATTTTCTCAAACAACCAATCAATTTAGAAATCCTCAGCCATACAACTTCTGTGACAATAACTACTATGGTCATTATCAACAAAATTTTGTTGATCCTTATAACACAAATGGGTTTAATAATCATGTTCCTTTCCAAGGATCACCTTTCCCACCACACCAACCACATTATAGTTCAGATGAGTTCTATGGCACTCCTAGGAGAAAGTGTTGATTTGTGTGTGGTTACTCTTCTCACCTTGCAAGACATTGCAAGCACTGGTTCAAGTAACAGCTTGATATTCAAAGGCGGATTAGTCAGTCCCAAAAGGAGCTTTTAGTAGCCCTGATTCAAGAACTGATCAAGATGATAATGAACTTAGTGAAATGGATGTGAGATCCAAAGTAAATAAAGTAAAACACAAAAAGAAACCTTTTTGGAAAACCAAGAAGGATAAAATCAAAAAGGATCCTAAGACTGTAAAGTCAGAGGATTCACCAAAAACAGTTGTAAAAGCAAGAAAAGAGAAGTCCGAAATTGCCCAAACCAAGGAACAAGTTTTTGCTTGGATTCCTAAGGACTGTTCTTCATCAAGTGAGGCTCCACCAAGAAATAAATGGTTTTCAGGAAATAAAATCAAGTTTAATCGATTTACGGTTGACCTTCCCGGGACAAAAGTATCCCGGGAACCGATGTCTATTTGAACGCTTAGTGCATGCAGGGTCAATCAAGGAGGACTATCAATAGTATTAGGTACTTAGATAGTGATTGCACCCGGCATATGATGGGAGACGAACCCTTGCTATTTGATGCTAAACCATTCGATGGCGAATTCGAGTCTTTCATAAAAGACATTTGGAGGACAAACTTTAAGGAAGGGAAGCCTTGTTTAAATGGTTCAGCAACAACTTTTCAAGCATTTATCAAACCAATCTCATCCAAATGCTTCTCTCAAGTGATAGATCCAGCATCAGCTGTTGGATCTCGGTTTGAATCTCTTCAACTTTGTTATACAATGTGATAATGCATGCTTAAGATAGTCCATCTGACAACAACTTTGCTGACCTTTTCACTAAAGCCATCGATCATGCCCGGTTTGAATTTCTGGTCGAATCGCTCGGCATGAACAATTTTGATTAAAACAAATTATCTATCCTTTTGTTTTAAAATTGTAAATATTTTTCAAATATGTCACAATTTTAGAGGGAGAAAATGAGTTAAGTTTAACTCACCAAAAAGATTTTCAATTCATTTTAAGAAAAACAAAAACAAATCATTTGATTTACCAAAAAGATTTTATATTACTTTTAAGAAAATCTAAAAGGAATTGTCCCGTTTAGAGGGAGCTCCTGCTTAGAGGGAGTCGGATAATTAAAATTTCAGATTTTGAGAAATTGATCCGACCATTGGAAAATGATAGTACATTGATATGCAATGATCCTAGCGTATGAAAAGAGTAGATCAAAAGTCTACAAAATCACTCACAGATGTGTAGATAGGCTTGACAAACAAGTAAGTGTCGGGTGATATAAACTTAAATTCTTGCCAGTACTAGTGGATATACGATTATGAAGCGGTTGCATGATTCCGTGAAGTCATATTCATGAAGGCAGAAATGTAATTATACATGTCATATCCAAGTCTCTCTTTACCTAATCACAGTTGTCTTATGAAATATGTGTCAATTTTTAATTTTCCTTTGAGTCAAGAAAAAAAAAAGAAAAAGAAAAAGTAAAGTATAAAGAAAAGAAAAGAAAAACAAAAAGAGTCAGAAAAGAAAAAGAAAAATCAAGAAAAAGAGTCGAAAAAAGGTCAATCTTAGGGATTTTAATTCTGCTTTATTTCTTCATTTATTTTGATTCAAGCTTTGGACTTTCTCTGTTTGTAGTCATACAAGATCTGATTGTTAAGGCCCTGAGTCTTCTGCTTTATTTTAATCTTTCTAGATCGAGTCAAGTGTGCAAAAATAAAGAATAAAGTGTCAAGTATGTTAATAAGTATACTGTGATCAAATAAGAAAGGTTTAAGTCAAGTTGATGTGATATGTTAACACAAAGTAAGCCCGAGATATGATGGAATAAGTAACATGTCTGATTAAGTGGGGACCACATAAGCACCGTGCCTAATTGTATTTTAAACGTATCACTTTGGCATCAAAACACTTGTCAAGTTAAACAAACAGACAATATCTACAGTCGGTGATGAAATTGTGACATAATAATATCAAAATGGAAACGCGATTTAGGGCTTTGCAAATCAATATGATTCCATGTTGTGATCTTTCTCACAAAAATATTAAAATCATTTAGAAAATTTTATAAATATTATTGATATATAATATTAATTTCATATTTATTCCTATCTTTTATTGTTTATTTTGATTTTGGTTTATTTTAGTTTCAACTTCAAAATGTTATGTATATATTTTTGTTATTTTTAAAATATATGAAAATACCAAAAAGATTTTAAGTTTTTATTATGTTCGTACATATTTTGTTAAACTTTGTTTCATTCAAAATCGCGTGTTTTGTTGTCAAGGTTGTTCATGTAAAGTTCGTTGGAAATCTGGGACTTAAACAAATCATTTACAAGTTGAGGGACTGAAATTGGGAGGGCCTGTGAACGAATTCTTCCTTGACCCTCAAAGGGTCTGTGAACGAATCTTATTCGTTCTAAGTTTTGTGTAGGTGTACATGGACAGGTAGATCAAAAGCAAGCCTGCTTAGAGTTGCAAGTGCTGAAGCGCTTAAAAGAAAATGAGAACATGAAAGTTGGTGGTTGAACCTAAAAAGGAACTGATTGTATCTGAAGACAAGGAAAACAACCAGTTGGCTCAAGAAAGTCAACAAAAGAAAATTATATGTCGAACCTCGCGCATCTGATGTTTCTAAAATTTGCTGTTGCCGATCCTTCCAAGAAAATAAGATAAGAACGGAAAATAAAGATTTGTCCAAAATCCAATCTGGTTCAAGATCCTGGATCAAGACAAGTACTAGTTTTAAGAAATAAAGACGAAGCAAAGAACTTGACGAAGGTTCCTCGACATACTCAATCCTAGAGGGAGGTTGTAGGGCCAATATTCTATATTGTTTTTAGGATTGTATATGTCGTTTTAGTTTGCTTTTAGTCGGTGTAGTACGTACTCGGTACGTTTATTTTGTACGTTTATTTTGTAAACTTTGGAGAAATGAGGACCCTATATAAGGGTCACTTTACCCCCATTTCTCCATAAGAACTCCAACCCTTTTCACAACTCTCTTGGAAATAAAAGGAATTTTTCTCTCACTTCACATTTTCCTCTCTATTACATAAACAAAACTAAGATCCGAGTGTTGTTGGTGATTTCCGCTAACCTATAAGACGGATTGATCCGAGTCAAGTCTTGAGATCCATCAAGAGGACCTACAGCTTACAAGTGGCACTTCTAAACTTTGACTCATATGTTACGAGTTGTTACTGTAACATCTGCCCCGATCCGACCCGACCCAGGTACCCGTTTCTCTGACCCGATCTCTTTCTTTTATGATTTAATATTTATACTTATATTTTACTTTTAATAATAATATATATTTTCCTTCCCGCCTCTTTCTCTCTCTTTCTTTCCGCCGTCCCGTCCCTCTCCTCTCTTTCCGCCTTCTTTTCCCTCTTGTCGCCGTCCCGCCCTTACGCCTTGTTTCCCTCTTTTTCTTCTAACTCTTTGCTTGTCCTTTGTTCCTTCCCGCCTAAGGTTGTCTGCGCAGCTCCACGCGCCAGACCCCTTACAAGGAATCCTGCGTGAAGACCACCTGTTTCAGCGTTACGCGAGACGAACTCTTCTCGCAGCGCGCTAAGAATTGTAATTCTTCTCGCAGCGCGCTAAGAACGGTAGTTCTTCCCGCGACGCGCTAAGGATTTGTAGTTCTTCTCGCAGCGCGCTAAGAATCGTAGTTCATCCCTCGACGCGCGAAGAATTATAGTTCTTCCCGCGGCGCGCTAGGAATTTTAGTTCCTCCCGCGGCGCGCTAAGAAATGTGATTCTTCCCGCGGCGCGCTTAGAAATGTAGTTCTTCCCGCGACGCGTTAAGGTTGGTTCTGTCTGCCTTCGCGCTCGCGCTCTCTTGACCTTCTGTGTCTGCCTTCGCGCTCGAGCCTTCTCGCGCTAAACCCTTTGAGTTTTCTTCTGTTTAATCTAGCCGTTTGCTTTTGTGTTGTCTTATCTTTTGTGCTGTTGACCTAATCTGCTTTATGTCTGAAAAGTTACTTTCGGCGCAGCATGCGCACCAACCCCATTGGTTGACAGAAAAAGTGACTGACATTATCTTTTGAGATCTGCTTTTTCCATGCCAGACCAGTACCTTTATCTGACCGCCCATGCCTTTTTACTGTTCCCTGTCAGCTTTTTCTCTTTTGCTATATCTTTTGATATCTTTTGCTTTTGGAATCTTTTAATTTTTGAGATCTTTTCCCCTTTTTCTAGGGATTGTGTTCCCTAGGGTTTCTCTATAAATAATAGTATTATTTTTCCTAACACTACACACACAAAACACTTAATCTCTCCTGTTCTCCTTGCTCTCTCTGCCGCCTTCCTCTCTGCCTCCGTCTTCCTCCCTGTTCTGCCCTGCTTTTCCGGTAATATATATATTATATATATAATAATTTACTTATTAATTATGCTAACTTATAATCAAGACTTAAAACAGATCGTTAAAACAATAATCTTTAATTATAGGTTAACTTGTGCTTGTTTAAAGTTGGTTCTTGCTTTATCTTACACCGCATCGTTTATCAAGTGAGTAATCTCGTACCTAATCCCTTTTTGCTTTTAAAGTTTTGGGATGTTCATGTGTTCATACAAACTTAGAGTCTTAAACTTGTTTATGAACTTTAGTCGCGCAGTATCCCATGTGTTGAGGACGTTTACTTGGCTGTTTATTTGTATGTGTGTATCATTAACCGCTTTGTTCGGCCTATTCCGCAGTTTTCATGGATCCATTAGATGAACACGGGAGACCTATCGTTTACGGTTTTCTTTGTTTACACTTGCACAGATGTTTTCTCGTTTTTGTGCTCAATTGGGAGCACGGATTGAACTATGAACTATGAGCTATGATCTATCTAGGCTTGATCACAATCTGATTGCACCCTTGTTAAACACCAGACATACACGTGTTGCGCGCAGATTTATTGTTATCTATGTATTGTATTAAACTTGATTTCTCACCAACACGCAAGTGTTTGACGTTTATTTTAACACATGTTCAGGTTTGCAGTAGCTGTTTTGGAGCTTGTGGACACATAGGACGTTTTTACTTTTGGACCTAGATTAAAATGTATCAAGACAAGTTATTGCTGTTCGAATATTATGATTTATAATATATTGATTTATGATGATTTATGTTATCTTACTTTTACCTTGCGCGTGCGCGAATGAATGTATTTATTAAATATTGACACCCAATAGTGTCACGAGTAATGAAACAATATGTGGCGCCCCGATGTATAATCCGCCTTTGGTCGGGGTGTTACAGATTGGTATCAGAGCTCGTTGACTTTAGGATAGGTGGTTAGACGTAACGGCCTAGAATACCTAAGAGTCCCTTCTCGCGCATGAGAGAAATCTCATGTTTGCGCGCTTATTGTTAATTACTCGTTGTTTATGAATATGCTCGCGCTTGCGCAGTATATGATTTTATGTTTTATTCCGCGATATTTCGATTTTTGATTGAATTTCGATTTTTATTGATTTTACTTACATATTCGTTTGTTGGGTTTGAAAATCCAAAAAGTCATGGTGATACATGAATAGTTGATTTTCAATTTCCATTTACGATTATGTTCTGAGGATGGAGACTTGAAAAGTCATGGTGATACATGAATTGTCAACCTCCAATACTCATTTTCTTGTATATTTTATATTGAAGATTGAAAAGTCATGGTGATACATGAATCGTCAATCTCCAATACTCGTTTACTCGTATATTTTAAATTGGGAATTCGGAAAGTCATGGTGATACATGAATTGTCGATTCTTGATTCGAATTTGCTACCTTTATTAAGTCTGCATTTAGGGTCATTTATTTTACTTTAACTTTTGATAGTATCTGACTCCGTGAAACCAAGCTTTTCGAGGTTATACTTTGCGATAAAACCAAGATATTAACTAAAATTAAAATTTTTATAGAATGCCTCCGCTATCTCGCCGATTTCAGAGAAGAGAAGCCTCGCGCATGCGTAGACAGCAACGTTCCCAGGAAATGCCCGCCGCAATAGCCCAAGCTTTGAGCCAAAACAATACCAACACCTCTGGTTACAACATTAAATCCTTTAACGCGGGTAACCCTCCAAAGTTCACAGGTCTTGAAGGAGCCACCGTGATGCTCCAGTGGCTTGAGAAAATAGAAAACACTTTCCTCCACACCCAATGCCCCTCAGACAGACGAACCCTGTATGCTTCCAGTGTCCTGGAATCTAGAGCGCTTACATGGTGGAATGGAGTAGCTCATGCGCGTGGCGCCGAAGCTGCTTCCAGCATACTCTGGGAGGAATTTAAGGATCTCTTGACGCGAGAATTCTGCCCTCCCAACGAAGTAAAGCGCCTGGAGGAAGAATTTTGGAACCTGAAGCAATACAGTGGAGAAGCGCGCGAGTACGCGACGCGCTTCCACGAGCTAAGCTTACTGGTCCCTCACCTTGTTACCCCTTCCCGCCGAGCCATAGAGAAATTCCTTGGGGGTCTCCCCATGGAAATTCAAGATTCTGTATGGGCCAGAAACCCAGTTACCCTCTCTGACGCCATCGAATTGGCCGCTGTGCTCAGCGACAACCATGTCAGAGCAGGAACCCTGTTCCTGCGGGGAGCTGAGAAGACCAAACCCACCAAGACTGCCCCTGAACCAACAGAAACCAAACCCGAACCCTCAAACCGTAACAACCTCAAGCGCAGGCGCAAGGCCTATGCGCTTACCAACCCGCCCATTGTCCAGCAACCCATCTACCAACCTCCAGTTTACGCGCCTAACCCTCTGTGAGCCTACCCAACACCTCCTGTAGCCCACAACTATGCCTTAACCAATCCAGCACTCCCTGCCCCGCCAACTAAGAAACCTTACACAGGAAATCAACCCTTTTGCCCAACCTGTAGACTTCACCACCCAACCCAAACCCCGTGTCGACAATGTAACCGATGTGGCCGCGTTGGTCACTCTGCTGAATACTGTAGAGTCCCTCTCGCCAACCCAATTGCACCAACACCACCAGTCTACCAGCAGAACCCACAACCAACCTACCAAAACCCACGACCCAGATCGTGCTTTAACTGCGGTGATCCCAGTCATTTCCGGAACGCGTGCCCAAGACTACAAGTTCAGATTACGCAAGCGAATCCGGTGAACCAGATTTCAAACCAAGTAACGCTGCGGACGAGCTTTTAACATAACCGCGCACCAAGCGCAAGCGAATAATGAAGTAGTGAATTGTACATTTTTGCTTAACGGATTTTATGCTTCTGTACTTTTTGATACTGGCGCCGATCGAAGTTTTATCTCTCGCGCCTTCGAGCAGAAGCTTGCGCGACCGCGCAGCGATTTAAAAGAAAAATTTTCAGTTGAATTGGCTAATGGTGAAACTGTTTTAATTAACTCAGTGATTAAGGATTGTACGCTTAACCTTAACGAAAACGATTTTCTGATCGACCTCATCCCCATGCCTCTTGGGAGCTTTGATGTTATTATTGGTATGGACTGGCTTACGCATAATCGCGCCGAAGTTATTTGTGCCAAGAAGATGATTCGCATACCTCGAGAAAATGGTGATCTTCATATCTACGGCGAAAAACCCTCCAGTGGTCTTAAGCTTATGTCTTGCGCCGAAGCCCAAAGACTCATGCGGAAGAAGTGTATTGCATTTTTAGCCCATGTGGTTAAACCTGATGAAGGAAAGAAGAAGCTTCGCGATATCCTTGTTGTGCGCGATTTTCCTGAAGTTTTTCCTGATGATCTTCCTGGTATCCCTCCCGCTCGTGAAGTCGAGTTCCGTATTGATCTTGTCCCTGGTGCTTCCCCCGTAGCTAAATCTCCTTACCGTCTTGCGCCCGCTAAGATGCAAGAATTGGCAAGCCAACTTCAAGAGTTGACTGCTAAAGGATTCATCCGCCCTAGCTCTTCGCCCTGGGGTGCTCCGGTGTTGTTCGTTAAAAAGAAAGATGGATCGTTTCGCATGTGTATTGATTACCGCGAGTTGAACAAACTCACCATTAAAAACCGGTATCCTTTACCGCGTATTGACGACCTCTTTGATCAACTCCAAGGTGCCTCTTGTTTCTCCAAGATCGATCTCCGCTCTGGCTATCACCAGTTGCGCATCCGCGATGAAGATGTTCCGAAGACTGCTTTTCGAACTCGTTATGGCCATTTTGAATTCTTGGTCATGTCCTTCGGTTTAACCAACGCACCCGCCGTTTTCATGGATCTAATGAATCGGGTGTGTAGGCCTTTCTTGGATAAATTCGTGATCGTGTTTATCGATGATGTTCTGGTGTATTCTAAGACCAAGGCCGAGCATGAGCAACATCTCCGGTTGGTGTTGCAGAAGCTTCGAACCGAGCAGCTCTATGCTAAGCTTTCCAAGTGTGAATTCTGGTCTGATGAAGTACAGTTTCTTGGTCATGTGGTTAACAAGATGGGTATTCATGTCGACCCATCCAAAATTGAAGCAATCAAGAACTGGATTACGCCATCCTCTCCTTCTGAGATCCGTTCCTTTCTGGGCTTAGCTGGTTATTACCGGCGCTTCATTTCGAACTTCTCGAAGATCGCTTTGCCTTTAACAGCTCTAACGCACAAAGGTAAACCATATATTTGGGGCTCGAAGCAAGAAGAAGCCTTTCTATCGCTCAAGCGATTGTTGTGTGAAGCTCCTGTTCTTGCGCTACCTGAGGGTAATGATGATTTTGTCGTGTACTGCGATGCCTCCAACCAAGGTCTCGGTTGTGTTCTTATGCAACGAGGCAAGGTTATCGCTTACGCATCAAGGCAACTTAAGGTTCATGAAAAGAATTATACAACTCACGACCTCGAACTAGGCGCAGTTGTTTTTGCCTTGAAGATCTGGAGACACTACCTTTATGGTACTAAGTGTATCCTCTACACTGACCATAAAAGCCTTCAGCATATCTTTGATCAGAAGGAACTTAACATGAGGCAACGCCGATGGAACGAACTCATCAGCGATTACGATTGTGAGATCCGGTATCATCCTGGTAAGGCTAATGTGGTAGCCGATGCGCTCAGCCGAAAACCCTGCCAGCTTAACTGTATCTTGCCGCGCACCCAGCTTCACTTCGCGGTGATTCAAAGCAACCTTGAATCGCGTATTCGTGACGCGCAGCGCGCATCCATCAGTAATGGTAACCTTCGCGCCGAGTTAACGTGTGGCGCGGAAGCGCATTTTGTCCCTAATCTGAGTGGAATTCTCTGCTATCTTAATCGCATCTGGATTCCCTTTGATGAGAATCTTCGCGCTGTTATCCTGAGTGAAGCGCACAAATCTCGGTATTCTATTCATCCTGGCGCTGATAAGATGTACAAGGATTTGCGCATTACTTATTGGTGGCCCGGTATGAAAAAGGATATTGCTGTGTTCGTAGCTAGATGTCTGACTTGTTCTAAAGTGAAAGCTGAACACCAACGCCCATCTGGTTTGCTCGAACAACCAGAAATTCCTACGTGGAAATGGGAATGTGTAGCGATGGACTTTATTACCAAGTTACCTTTGACAGCAAGCAAACATGATAGCATTTGGGTAATAGTGGATCGTTTGACTAAGTCTGCTCACTTTCTGCCCATTCGTGAAAACTACCGTGTTGAGCAACTTGCGCAGCTTTATGTCAAGGAAATTGTCTGCCGCCATGGTACTCCTTTGAGCATCATATCCGATCGCGATGGCCGTTTTATATCTCGCTTTTGGAAATCTCTCCAATCTGCGCTAGGAACTCGCTTGGACATGAGTACTGCATATCATCCTCAGACTGACGGACAGTCTGAGCGAACTATTCAAACTCTTGAGGATATGCTCCGATCTTGTGTTCTTGATTTTGGAGGTAATTGGGATTCACACCTGCCTTTGATTGAGTTCTCTTATAATAACAGCTATCATTCCAGTATCGGTATGGCCCCATTTGAAGCACTTTACGGTCGTAAGTGCCGCTCCCCGATTTGTTGGAGCGAAGTGGGAGAAACTCAAATCACAGGACCCGAACTTGTTTAAGAGACAACCGATAAAATCGCCAAGATCCGTGATCATCTGCTGACTGCCAGAAGCCGACGGAAGAGTTACGCAGATCGTAGGCGGAAGCCTCTCGAATTTCAAGTTGGTGATCTTGTTCTCCTCAAGGTGTCGCCCTGGAAGGGTGTTGTCCGCTTTGGGAAGAAAGGTAAGCTTGCTCCTCGTTATGTTGGTCCATTTAAGATTCTCGCGCGTGTGGGAAAAGTTGCCTACAGACTTGACCTGCCGCCCGCGCTCAGTAATGTGCATCCAACGTTCCATGTATCCAATCTCAAGAAGTGTTTAGCTGACGAGAACCTTCACATTCCACTTGATGAAGTTCAAGTTGATGATACTATGCATTTCGTTGAGAAGCCTGTTGAGATTATGGATTGCGAGGTAAAGCAAACCAAGCGCAGTCGTATCCCTATCGTGAAAGTTCGCTGGGAGTCCAAGCGCGGAGCCGAGTTTACATGGGAAAGGGAAGATCAAATGAAGATCAAGTACCCGCACCTGTTCTCTGCGCCACCTACTTCGAGATAAATTTCGGGACGAAATTTCTTAAAGTAGGGGAGACTGTAACATCTGCCCCGATCCGACCCGACCCAGGTACCCGTTTCTCTGACCCGATCTCTTTCTTTTATGATTTAATATTTATACTTATATTTTACTTTTAATAATAATATATATTTTCCTTCCCGCCTCTTTCTCTCTCTTTCTTTCCGCCGTCCCGTCCCTCTCCTCTCTTTCCGCCTTCTTTTCCCTCTTGTCGCCGTCCCGCCCTTACGCCTTGTTTCCCTCCTTTTCTTCTAACTCTTTGCTTGTCCTTTGTTCCTTCCCGCCTAAGGTTGTCTGCGCAGCTCCACGCGCCAGACCCCTTACAAGGAATCCTGCGTGAAGACCACCTGTTTCAGCGTTACGCGAGACGAACTCTTCTCGCAGCGCGCTAAGAATTGTAATTCTTCTCGCAGCGCGCTAAGAACGGTAGTTCTTCCCGCGACGCGCTAAGGATTTGTAGTTCTTCTCGCAGCGCGCTAAGAATCGTAGTTCATCCCTCGACGCGCGAAGAATTATAGTTCTTCCCGCGGCGCGCTAGGAATTTTAGTTCCTCCCGCGGCGCGCTAAGAAATGTGATTCTTCCCGCGGCGCGCTTAGAAATGTAGTTCTTCCCGCGACGCGTTAAGGTTGGTTCTGTCTGCCTTCGCGCTCGCGCTCTCTTGACCTTCTGTGTCTGCCTTCGCGCTCGAGCCTTCTCGCGCTAAACCCTTTGAGTTTTCTTCTGTTTAATCTAGCCGTTTGCTTTTGTGTTGTCTTATCTTTTGTGCTGTTGACCTAATCTGCTTTATGTCTGAAAAGTTACTTTCGGCGCAGCATGCGCACCAACCCCATTGGTTGACAGAAAAAGTGACTGACATTATCTTTTGAGATCTGCTTTTTCCATGCCTGACCAGTACCTTTATCTGACCGCCCATGCCTTTTTACTGTTCCCTGTCAGCTTTTTCTCTTTTGCCATATCTTTTGATATCTTTTGCTTTGGAATCTTTTAATTTTTGAGATCTTTTCCCCTTTTTCTAGGGATTGTGTTCCCTAGGGTTTCTCTATAAATAATAGTATTATTTTTCCTAACACTACACACACAAAACACTTAATCTCTCCTGTTCTCCTTGCTCTCTCTGCCGCCTTCCTCTCTGCCTCCGTCTTCCTCCCTGTTCTGCCCTGCTTTTCCGGTAATATATATATTATATATATAATAATTTACTTATTAATTATGCTAACTTATAATCAAGACTTAAAACAGATCGTTAAAACAATAATCTTTAATTATAGGTTAACTTGTGCTTGTTTAAAGTTGGTTCTTGCTTTATCTTACACCGCATCGTTTATCAAGTGAGTAATCTTGTACCTAATCCCTTTTTGCTTTTAAAGTTTTGGGATGTTCATGTGTTCATACAAACTTAGAGTCTTAAACTTGTTTATGAACTTTAGTCGCGCAGTATCCCATGTGTTGAGGACGTTTACTTGGCTGTTTATTTGTATGTGTGTATCATTAACCGCTTTGTTCGGCCTATTCCGCAGTTTTCATGGATCCATTAGATGAACACGGGAGACCTATCGTTTACGGTTTTCTTTGTTTACACTTGCACATATGTTTTCTCGTTTTTGTGCTCAATTGGGAGCACGGATTGAACTATGAACTATGAGCTATGATCTATCTAGGCTTGATCACAATCTGATTGCACCCTTGTTAAACACCAGACATACACGTGTTGCGCGCAGATTTATTGTTATCTATGTATTGTATTAAACTTGATTTCTCACCAACACGCAAGTGTTTGACGTTTATTTTAACACATGTTCAGGTTTGCAGTAGCTGTTTCGGAGCTTGTGGACACATAGGACGTTTTTACTTTTGGACCTACATTAAAATGTATCAAGACAAGTTATTGCTGTTCGAATATTATGATTTATAATATATTGATTTATGATGATTTATGTTATCTTACTTTTACCTTGCGCGTGCGCGAATGAATGTATTTATTAAATATTGACACCCAATAGTGTCACGAGTAATGAAACAATATGTGGCGCCCCGATGTATAATCCGCCTTTGGTCGGGGTGTTACAGTTACAACCTCCCCCAGTTCAATACCTCAATCCCCGGTCAAAAAAGAAAAAAAATACCTGACATTCTAATCGATCGAGCCTACACACCCATGATCGGTACTCCATGATATATAGTAGATATGCATGGGCTGGGCATGTCATGCTTATTAGATGATACATATATTAAATAGTATCTGTGAAGAAACACTAACCGAACCCCGGGTAGATTACTGGTAACCTGGGGGTTAGATAGATGTTTCCCACGAGGGGTTAGACCCTGAGAAGATGGTTCTTCTGATAACCTGCAAAACAGACACCGTGAGCTTGTCACTGAGAAGGGGGGGGGTTCCTCCTTGTGACCACCCTCCGGCGTGAGAATCAGACTAGATTGCTCTTTAAATATAAAAGTATATTAAGAGATTGCTAGAGCAGATATCAGGTATAATATGATGAGATAAGATAAGATGAGATGATCATACCATTTGTGGTATTTATAGCCGAAGGTAGGTTTCCAAGGAGGTGTGGCCGGCTGCAACAGTGTTCCTGTTCCACCAACAGTGGCCTACGCACGTGCCCTGCTGGTAGTTGGTGGGTAGGCAGCGGCTGATAGTGACCAGGCCTGCTGTGTACTATTCCTTTTCCACCAACTGCCGGCTACGCACGTGGTATGGCAGTAGTTGGTGAGAAGGCAGCGGCTAATAGTGACATAGTACCGGAGCATGCTGCTCGCCATACTGTGTCAATAAGCTGTCGTATCTTTAGTCAGATCTTTTTCCCATACCTCGTCAGGTACAGTACAGAAGATCTTCCCGTATCGTACGGACTGGCTTATTTGGGCGGGAGTATTCCCCCTCCCGCCCTTGTGCGGGATTGTTCCCGGCTTTGCTCATTCCCTCAGGTGACACTGAGTGATTGAGAGCTAAGTGCCTTGTGCGTGTAGCCTTGCTGCGCGGGTGGCCTTCCCTGATGGGTTGTATCCGAAGCTGCGGGAACAGGCGGAGTCCTTCACCATCGGGAGGCATTTCCTGCGGGACCAGCTTGCGTACTGCGCGTAAGGACGTCACGTCTCTGAGCATGGTTGGTCCTGCGGATCCAGTTGGTTTCTGCGCAGACGTCCCTCTTCAAGGTGAGTCTTGCGGGTCCAACTGGGCTCTGCTGGGACCTACCTCTTCAAGTCCCCCCAGTCCAATGTTCTTCTCATGAGTGTTTAATAAAGTGAGGTGAACTTTTGGACTTAAGCAGAGGGTTTTGAAAAGGGTTTTTTAAGGTTTTCCATGGGGATTCCTCCCGCGGAAGTCCTTGTCACTTGCAGAAATTCCTGAGTTTCCTGCTTGGTCTTTGGGTATGATGCGGGTAGGTCTGTAACCTCCTCGCAAGTCAGGAGCATTGAGTCCCACTTGTGTGGATTCTCCATGAGGTTTTGGTAGTTTTGAACATAGTGATCAATTATGTTAAAACCACCAATTCCATCCTGGAGCTTCAAACAACGTAGTTCTCGACGTTCCCGCTATGCGGGGATGTTATTTCCGTTTCCGCAAGCATTGCCCAGAAGATCCTTCTTGGTTTCAATTCCCAGCGGAGCGCTAGGTATGTGAAGGGTTTTGCCTTAACACTGTACCTGCGCTCGTCTTACGGTTACTTTACTTCCAAGGTATTCCTGGCGTCAATTCCCTGCGGGTGCTAGGTATGTGAAGGGTTTTGCCTTAACACTGTACCCGCACCCGTCTTATAGTTACTTTGTTGCCGAGGTACTTGGCTTCAATTCCCTGCGGGTGCTAGGTATGTGAAGGGTTTTGCCTTAACACTGTACCCGCATCCGTCCTGCGGTTACTTGTTCGCCAAGGTTTTCTTGGCTTCAATTCCCTGCGGGTGCTAAGTATGTGAAGGGTTTTGCCTTAACACTGTACCCGCATCCGTCTTATGGTTACTTGTTTGCCAAGGTAAGGGGTATTTTCCCGCCTACTTTTTGATCTTTTTGAATTTTGAATTTTGAAATTCGAAGAGTTGGTGGAAGGATAAGAACAGTCCAAAACTCTGAAACGTCGTGCGACGGTTTCTTCTGACTGTGTCAGATCGTGCAGGAAGTTATGGTGACGTGACAGTACATGTCATTCCAGACGCTTTTTCAGGCGCGTGGACGCGGATTTTTCGGGCGCGTGGCCGCGAAATTAATGGTATGCGTCCTGTCAACAGCTGTTGCCAGCTTGCTTTTGCAACGTGTCTAGTTTCATTGCACCTTCGTTTTCTCTCTCTTCCGCATTAATTTCATCGCATTAATTGCGATTAGTATATAAAGGGGGAGAGGGGTTCTTTGTAATCCACACTTTCACTCTTCTCTTCATCTTTTAAGCGATTTCCGGCGAATACTCCCCTTTCAGGCAAGCATTCTCTCGAAATCGTTTTCTTCTTTCCTTCACAAGATGTCGTCTCGAGATGTTGAATCCACAGCCGATGACAAGAGTACTGCTAGCGAGTGCCAGTGTGCTCTGCCTGGCGATCTGTACCGGTATGTCCGTCAGGAAGTTCATGCTCGAGTCTCTCGAGCCTGAGTTTCCTGAACCCCATCTACTGTGTACGATGCCCCCAGAGGCAAAGATCGGGGTTTATGCAGCATTCTTTGTTTATGGGAATCTTAGGTTCCCATTGACAAAGTTTGTTTACCGTGTCCTTGAGAGGCACGGTGTTCATTTGACCGAGTTGCACCCTATGGCGATCGCCAAGATTCGCCACTTCGAGTGGGTGTGCCGGATTTTGGGCGTTGAGCCCTATATTGACCGCCTGATGACCTTATACACTTGGAGGTGCATCCAGGGGTGGTACACGTTAACAACCCGGATAAAGGGTTTAAAGATCTGCGCGACTGAGCGCAGTCTTCGCGCGTGGAAGCGGGAGTTCTTCTTCATATCCGCTCGCGCCATCCCCATTGCCATGAAATTCAAGAATGGGCAAAGCCCTTCCCAGCCTTCACGCCTCCAACTACCAGGAGGCGGAATGGTTTGCGAAGATATCTCGGGTCCAATCTCCGGTTTACCGGTTTGCGGAGTCCGGGATGGTGAGCTGGGGATGAGCCGGGTGTGGAGGCTGCCGATGCGCAAAAGATTCCGATCGTCCTCGAATACGGTTCGAACTCTGTTCCTTACGGTATGCCTTTTTCCCTTTTGTTGATTTTGAATTCTTCTAACTTCTTTCCTGTTTATTTCAGGGGGAACGACTTGCAGTCGCTCCTGAACCCGCGGTGAGGCCGACGGTCCCGCTCGGATGGGTACTCGTGCTCTGGACGAGAACGAGTTGCCCATCCTGGAACAACGGCGGATCGGTTCGTGGAGGTCTATCCGTAAGGCCATGAGATCCTTAGCGCCCGTCGGCCAGGTAAGGCGCTCTTCGACCCTCGACCCCTCAATGTTGAAAACCTCTGCTGGAATTCCTCTAATCGTATGTTCTGATGAGG